>NC_134485.1:392463391-392715891 GCF_040206685.1 Ascaphus truei
AGGAAGGGTGCGATTAGACCAGCCCACTCAGCTTCTGGCCATCCTCTCTCTGTGCCGTGCGTTCAAACGTGAGAAGATAGGCTTCCACATCATCCGAGGGGTCCCATCTTCTGAAGGTAGTGGCTTGCCCTGGTCATTTTCGGAACTGGGGCTGCCGCTGCCAGTGGAAGGTTACTGATAGTCCCCCTCAGGATCTCGAGTTCCTGCTGTAAGCCCTGAGCGAACCGCTGTTGCTCCTCTCTCAGCAAGCGGTTTGTCTCTTGCTGGTTGCATTCGCGTTTTGCAGGGCTTCATTCGTCTGTTGCTGGTTTGCATTCGCCTGTTGCTGGTTGGCATTCGCCTGTTGCTGGTTGGCATTAATCTCTTGCTGGGCTATTAGCAGTTGTTGCTGGCTGTATTCGTCTGCTGCTGGTTTGCATTAGTTTCTTGCTGGGCTATTAACAGCTGTTGCCTGAGTTTCATTCGCGTCTTTCTGGCAGCGACATTGCGTACCAGCGCACCCACCACGTCTTCCATCTTGTTTGCAGAGGATGAAAAAAACTTTTTTTTTTTTTTTTTCAAAGTTCTTCAACCCGCAGACCCCCTAGTGCTCTGCCCGCATTCTCCACATATGTGACAAACGGCTTACTCCGGGGCTCCGTCGTTTGTCTGGGACTGTTTAGAACACGGTCTTTTAGGGTAGGTTAAATGAGAGGCGTCACGTACTGTTCCTTTAAACAGCTATGCCTGGTTTATTCAGTCCCAGGCACTGAGACTGCCACAGTGCATACAACAGAAAACAGATCAAAACAAAAGCTGCTCACCTGAGCGATAACTTAACTTAGATATCCCTGACTCAGGGTTGGAAGTGGCTTTTCCACTTCCAACATCAAAACACGGTACTTTTGCAGTCTTACACAAATGAACAGAAAGGATTGAACCTGTTGGGGAAGAGGCTTCTCCCCTCTGTAGTCAGCAAGCCTTCCAGCCTCCTGGCTCTTGTGGGGAGACCAGAGCAACAGGAAATCAGTCTTTCATACCTGATTCTAATTAGCATGACAGGTGACAGAAATCAGGCAGCAGACAAACTCTGGTCTGGATCTCTCATCCTCAGTTCCAGCGCTTGCCAAACTGTGGGATGGAGTGTATGTATTATAAGGCTGCACTCCCAGGCCAAACAGGATAGAATCTGTCTAGTATCCTGGGAGCCCTATATACGGAATGTATTACCATCCCTGGTTTCTGTCACAATATATATATATATATATATATATATATATATAGTATATATATATATATATATATATATATATATACAGTGCTCGACAAATAATGATAACCATTCGCCCGTTGCGAGTGGATTTAGGCCGCTGGCGACCCGTGCTGCAGCTCTATGAATTCCCTGCTCCTGCAATATTTTTTTTTTTTTAATAAATAAATAATCTCCCTCCTGATTGGGTTAACGCGGGGAAGAGCTCCTTCCCCTGATCTCCTCCCCTCCTGATCTCCTCCCGTGGAGTCAGGGGGAGCCCGGCCGGCTGCCTGTTCATTACATTTTTAAAAAAAGTTTTAAAAAAAATGGCGGCGATTTCCTTGGTCCCGGCGCGCATGCACAGGGCAAGCAGGGTGTCCTGCCCTCTGTGCTGCCTGTGGGCCCTCCTGTGCTGCCTGTGGGCCCGCTGCCTGCCCCCCCAGCAACCCAGAATCCCCCGCACCCTCACCCCCCCCCCCCCGCTCCCACGTGGGACGGAGGGGGAAGCCCAAAACAAGCGCCGCGCGCAATCTGCCCCCTCCGCTCCCTCCCCCCTCCGCTCCCTACGTGGGACGGAGGGGAAGCCCAAAGCAAGCCCCGCGCGCAACCCCACGTGGGACGGAGGGGGAAGCCCAAAGCAAGCCCCGCACGCAACCCACGTGGGGGACGGAGGGGGAAGCGCCAACCCAGCTTCCCCCGTGCGCGCCTCCTGCGCATGATCTCCCCCTATATCACCTGCCTCCCCGATCCCCGCTTGGTGTTCTGGGGAGCGTGCTTCGGGGGGGGGAGGGGCCTGCTGCCGTGCGGAGGGGCCTGCTGCCTTAAGGAGGGGGCTGCTGCCGTGCGGAGTGGGCCTGCTGCCTTAAGGAGGGGGCTGCTGCAGTGCGGAGGGGCCTGCTGCCTTAAGGAGGGGGCTGCTGCAGTGCGGAGGGGCCTGCTGCCTTAAGGAGGGGCCTGCTGCCGTGCGGAGGGGCCTGCTGCCTTAAGGAGGGGCCTGCTGCCGTGCGGAGGGGCCTGCTGCCTTAAGGAGGGGCCTGCTGCCGTGCGGAGGGGCCTGCTGCCGCGTGCGACCCGGTGAGTGTGTGTGTGAGTGACAGAGTGAGTGTCTGTGAGTGAGTGTGTCTGAGTGAGTGTGTCTGTGAGTGAGTGTGTCTGAGTGAGTGTGTCTGTGTGTGTGCCTGTGTGTGTGTGCCTGTGTGTGCGTGCCTGTGTGTGTGTCTGTGTGTGTGTCTGTGGGTGTCTGTGTGTGTGTGTGTGTGTGTGTGTCAGAGTGAGTGTTTGTCTCTGAGTGTTCTGAGTGAATGTTCTGAGTGAGTGTGTCTCTGAGTGAGTGTGTCTCTGAGTGTGTCTCTGCATGAGTGTCTTGTGTGTGTGTCTGCGTGAGTGAGTGTGCCTGTGTGTGTGTGCCTGTGTGTGTGTGCCTGTGTGTGTGTGCCTGTGTGTGTGTGTGCCTGTGTGTGTGTGTGCCTGTGTGTGTGTGCCTGTGTGTGTGTGTCTCTGTGTGTGTTTGTCAGAGTGAGTGTGTGTCTCTGAGTGTTCTGAGTGAGTGTGCCTCTGAGTGAGTGTGTCTCTGAGTGAGTGTGTCTCTGAGTGAGTGTGTCTCTGAGTGTGTCTCTGCATGAGTGTCTCTGCGTGTGTGTCTCTGCGTGAGTGAGTGTGCCTGTGTGTGTGTGCCTGTGTGTGTGTGTGCCTGTGTGTGTGTGTGCCTGTGTGTGTGTGCCTGTGTGTGTGTGTCTGTGTGTGTGTGTGTGTCTGTGTGTGTGTGTCTGTGTGTGTTGTGTTGAGTGTGTCTCTGAGTGAGTGTGTCTCTGAGTGAGTGTGTCTCTGAGTGAGTGTGTCTCTGAGTGAGTGTGTCTCTGAGTGAGTGTGTCTCTGCGTGTGTGTCTCTGCATGTGTGTTTCTGCGTGTGTGTCTCTGCGTGTGTGTGTCTGAGTGAGTGTGTCTGAGTGTGCCTGTGTGTGTGCCTGAGTGAGTGTGTGTCTCTGCGTGAGTGTGTCTCTGCGTGAGTGTGTCTCTGCGTGAGTGTGTCTCTGCGTGAGTGTGTCTCTGCGTGAGTGTGTCTCTGCGTGAGTGTGTCTCTGCGTGTCTGTGAGTGTGTGTGTCTGTGAGTGTCACCCTCTCCCTGTGTCGCCCTCGCCTTCTCCCTGTGTCGCCCTCGCCTTCTCTCTGTGTCGCCCTCGCCTTCTCCCTGTGTGTCGCCCTCGCCCTCGCACTCTCTCTGTCTTTGTCTCACATTCTCTCTCTCTGTTTCTCTTTTTCTGTGTGTCTCTCTTTTTCTGTGTGTCTCTCTTTTTCTGTGTGTCTCTCTTTTTCTGTGTCTCTCTCTTTTTCTATGTCTCTCTCTCTCCTCTGGCTCTCTGGCCGAGTCCATAGAAGGACAGGCCGCGCTGAGCCGTGCGGACGCTCCGTGCTGAGCCCCCTGCATCCTCAATGAGGATGCCTTGAGAGGGGGCTCACGCGAGCGTCCGCAGGCGTGCTGAGGCGCTGGATTTTTCAGTCCGACAGCAAAACTGTTTTTCAGAGCACTGTCGGCTGTCTCTCTCTATCCGTCTCTCTGTCTCTCTCTATCCGTCTCTGTCTCTCTATCTGTCTCTCTATCTGTCTCTCTATCTGTCTCTCTATCTGTCTCTCTATCTGTCTCTCTATCTGTCTCTCTCTCTGTCTCTCTCTCCCACCCTCTCTTTCTCTCTCCCACCCTCTCTCTCTCTCTCCCACCCTCTCTCTCTCTCTCTCTCCCACCCTCTCTCTCTCTCTCCCACTCTCTCTCTCTCTCTCCCACCCTCTCTCTCTCTCTCTCTCTCTCTCTCTCCCACCCTCTCTCTCTCTCTCTCTCTCTCTCCACCCTCTCTCTCTCCCACCCTCTCTCTCCACCCTCTCTCTCTCTCTCTCTCTCTCTCTCCACCCTCTCTCTCTCTCTTCTCTCTCTCTCTCTCTCTCTCTCTCTCTCCCACCCTCTCTCTCTCTCTCCCACCCTCTCCTCTCTCTCTCCCACCCTCTCTCTCTCCCCACCCTCTCTCTCCCCCCACCCTCTCTCTCCCACCCTCTCTCTCTCTCTCTCTCTCTCTCTCTCTCTCTCCCACCCTCTCTCTCTCTCTCTCTCCCACCCTCTCTCTCTCTCTCTCTCTCTCTCTCTCTCTCTCTCTCTCTCTCCACCCTCTCTCTCTCTCTCCCACCCTCTCTCTCTCTCTCTCCTCTCTCTCTCTCTCTCTCCCACCCTCTCTCTCTCCCACCCTCTCTCTCTCCCACCCTCCTCTCTCTCTCTCTTCTCTCTCTCCACTCTCCTCTCTCTCTCTCTCTCTCTCTCTCTCTCTCTCTCTCTCTCTCTCTCTCTCCCTCTCTCTCTCTCTCTCTCTTCTCTCTCTCTCTCTCTCTCCCACCCTCTCTCTCTCTCTCTCTCACCACCCTCTCTCTCTCTCTCCTCTCTCTCTCTCTCCCACCTCTCTCTCTCTCTCCCACCCTCTCTCTCTCTCCCACCCTCTCTCTCTCCCCCACCCTCTCTCTCCCCCCCACCCTCTCTCCTCTCCCACCCTCTCTCTCTCTCCCACCCTCTCTCTCTCCCATCCAATCAGCGCGGAGGCAGCGTCAACGTCACGGCGCCATGACGTTGACGTCGGTGCGTCGCGGGGGATTGGCCCAGCGACGTCACTGCCCTGCCTCCGTCAGTCTCCCCCCGTCTCCCGATTGTGCCCGCTGGCTCGCCTGCATGGGCATGAAATCGCGCAGATTTCAGCAGGCGAGCCTCAGCGTCAGCGCGGTTCCGAACTGCTCACCCCCTCTATGGCCCCAGCCCTTAGTCTCTCTCTCTTCCGTCTCTTCTGTCTCTCTCTATCCGTCTCTCTGTCTCTCTTATCCGTCTCTCTGTCTCTCTCTATCCGTCTCTCTGTCTCTCTCTATCCGTCTCTGTCTCTCTATCTGTCCTCTCTATCTGTCTCTCTATCTGTCTCTCTATCTGTCTCTCTATCTGTCACTCTCTCTGTCTCTCTCTCCCACCCTCTCTTTCTCTCTCCCATCCTCTCTCTCTCTCTCTCCCACCCTCTCTCTCTCTCTCTCCCACCCTCTCTCTCTCTCTCCCACCCTCTCTCTCTCTCTCCCACCCTCTCTCTCTCCTCTCTCTCTCTCTCCCACCCTCTCTCTCTCCCACCCTCTCTCTCTCCCACCCTCTCTCTCTCTCTCCCACCCTCTCTCCCCCACCCTCTCTCTCTCTCTCACCCCACCCTCTCTCTCTCTCTCTCTCTCTCTCTCCCACCCTCTCTCTCTCCCACCCTCTCTCTCTCTCTCTCTCCCTCCCTCTCTCTCTCTCTCTCTCTCCCTCCCACCCTCCCTCCACTCTCTCTCTCTCTCTCTCTCCTCTCTCTCTCTCTCTCTCTCTCTCTCTCTCTCTCTCTCTCTCTCTCACACCCTTGACATTGAGGGACTGCGGATCAGGTAAGATCCCAGGCGGGATTGCTGCTTTAAATATTCTGGCTTTTTTTTCTAGATTCGACATTTATACACACACACACACACACACACACACACACACACACACACACACACACACGACTAATTGTAGTATAATGTAATACAGTAAATAAACTAATGTCAAAAACGAATGTTCTTACTAGAATTTGTTTTTTTTAAAATGAGGGACTGGGGGCGGGATTAGAGGTGGGGTTGGGGGCGGGTTTGGGGGCGGGATTAGAGGCGGGACTAGGTGGCGAGTAGATTTTTTGGTTCGGCGAGTAGATTTTTGGGTGATTTGTCAAGCACTGTATATATATATATATATATATATATATATATATATAGTGGTAATTTTGGGAGGTTTCTGAGAGCTTGCTGGGTATCTGTGTGTTTGTTAAAATAAAAGTAGAATTATTCTGATCGCTAAAACTAACTATACACTATCTATACTAAAACTTATAAACTATGGTTGCAAAAAAAAAATTCTCCGATATAAACAATACAATTATAAAAAATAAAAAATTATTAAATAAATACAATACACTATTAACTATGCAACTACAAATGATACAACTACATGCAAACAGATCAAATGAATCAACTAATATTAACGATATAAAACTTTCAAACGTAACAAATTACTTGTAACTCTGACAATAACAATAGTTAAACTATAAAACTATACAAGTTGGAGCATGCCTATAGAGTTTCTTGTGGTCTGGACTTTATGAGTACTATACTCTACTACTCTCATTTCAATTGAGAATTGATTTACTGCGACAGTTATATGCTTACACCTAATGCTGGTTATCGGAGGGATGGTTTTCTGCCGCGTGGGGATGCTGAGAAATTGGCGCTGGCTGGGAGTTTCTCTTCCCTATCCTCAGTAAGCAGCTATCTTTGGAGAATACAACTGAACCCATTATAACGCGGTACTCAGGGTCCACATAATGAGACTGCGTTATAACCGGGATCGCATTTTTTTTTTAAATGGCCGCTGTGATCAGGGGTTACCCAGCATCTGCAGCTCTTTCCCTGGCATTTTAATAACACATCACTAGGCTATGTCAGGCAGCGAGCATGCTGGGAGATGTAGTCTTTGGGTGTCAAAAGCCATAGGGAAATGACACGCAAAAAGAGCCCTATTTAAACAAAACACACACACACAGCCGAAACTGATGAAGCAGTGAGAGAGCTGCAGATGCTGAATAAGTTCTCACGGAACCCTTGATCGCGGCGGCCATTTTTTTTAAACGGGAGCCACGCTGAGACTGCATTATATGCGGATCCGCGTTGTAGAGGATCACGCTATAATGGAGTTGAGCTGTATATATACACTCATTTAAGTGTTGAATTGTTCATTTCTTGACCAACATGGATATAATGTTATGAAACTCGCCAACACTCAAAAAAGAAACCTACAATAATAAACTTTTATTAAAATGTGCCACTCAATAGTTGCAGCCATTATTTTTACCTACATATTCATTTTGGTTTTTCTCTAATCAACACTATTGTTTGTCTTCTCTGAAGTTGTTTCACATTCACTCGTATAAAACTATACTATACTACTACCTAACTGTATCTAAACAAAAATAGACTTTATTTTATTTTGTTTTATTTATTTGTATCTTCTCTCTGTCTTTCAGTGTCACTGTTGCTCTTACTGGCACTTTGCTACGTTAACTCTTGCACACATTATCTCCCTCCTACACCTTTTGGCTTCCAACCCATCTAACACTAACAAAGAAGCAACTGGCAGCAGGTCACATCACCCATAATATACTGCCAGCTTTGTGAAATTCACTCAATTTAGCTGTAATCTTGCGAAGAATGTTTAACCCAACTTGATTTTTTTTTTACAAATTCCCAAGCTATGTCTGTGAGTTTCCAAACGTGAAATTAGAAAAAACAGCAAACAATTTTGCAAAGCAAATTGGTGCATCTCTACTTACAATGGGACTGTGGTACTCCATGGGAAAGTGACTAACCACAAAACTAATAATGAGGGTTATAAAAGTAAATATGTATTAATTGAAGTTGTTATTGGGGGCAATCCTGATGAAAGATTTTGCAAGATACTGTGCATACCTTTGATGGTGTATTTTATGTGTCACAGCAACATGTCCTTAAGTGCCTACAGTAAATACTGCATCCAATGACTATCTACATCCTCAGTCCTAAAAACTCTAACTATACTGTACGTCATTATTTAAAATAATCCCTCTGACCTTGGATAAATCAGTCATACAGTAGCTTCAGTTTTCCCTACCGCTGGTGAATTTCCAGTGGGCCATTCATTCAGTAGCCATACTTCACACGCTATAAGCTTTATATGCTAATGTTCTAGTGCATATTCAACCATAATACATTTTTATATAGGAAAGCAAATTGCCAACTAATGGTATCTTAACAAAAAACCTAATTTCACTTGAAGATGATGAATGCAGCTTCATTAGAAAACACTAATAATCTGGTACATAGTATGACAGAGCTTGATATTGAGCTCTAAACTACTAACCAGTGAAACTAATATAAAACATGAAGTGCTGAGCCTAATTAACTAAATTCGGCAGAAATTAAAGAATTGTCAGTTGTAGAGATCAATCAATGAAGAATTACTGTAGTCCAGATAAATTATCCTTATGTAGACTAATAGCTTTGCCTCTACAGCTAAATAAAAAGAAATACATTAAGTGGACTGCCACAATGATTTATGATACAGACATCAATGTACAACTTTTTGTCACATATATCCTTTCAGGAGTAACGTACTATAGTAATTTAGACTTTTTCTTCCAAATTGACTCTACTTTGAGACCAAGAGCTAGTTTTGTGTGACCTTGTGGGGTCACACCAGTTACTCCGTATGTCTCAATTTCATACTGTAATAACCTACATAACTGGAAAGAAAAATGGAAAGACTCATTGTTACAATATATTCCATGTTAGGACATTTAGCCTTCTTTGTTTTTATGACTGCTGTGTTGCACAGGTGAATTAGACACTCCTTCTTGAGGAGTTCACTTAGCACAGTTATATTTAAAACAATTTTGTCAAACGTGATTTTTATCTTGGAGTTTATTCTTTTCCCACTGCTAATTTGTTTAGCCTAAAACGCACAACCAAATACTGAAAATTTTCATCTACAGTATACTAAAACAAATATTCTGTCTACCATATTGTTTTTTTTATGCTGGTATTACTATTATGTTATAATGCAGACATGTACACATACTTTTATTGAAGTATTCACACTGTTACAAAATGCAACAGGACATACCTAAATAAATATTAATATACTTTTTCTTTTTTTAAATCAGTGGTTTTCAACCTTTTCAACCTTTTTAAATCAGTGGTTTTCAACCTTTTCAACCTTTTTTTGATTAGGGAATGCCAGAATCCGATTGTGAAATTCCGGGGAACTGCAACCCTTGTTCCAACTCTTGTCCCCACCCCCGTCTCTTTTGTCTCTCCTCCCCCACACTCTCCCCTTACGCTCCCTCCCCCTACACTTTCTCCCTCACACTGTCTCTCTCTTCTATACACACCCACCCTCTCACTTACACACACTCACACTCCCCCTCTCACTCACACTCTCACACATACTCACACACACTCACATACACCCCCTCACATGCACACTCACTCGCCCTCACACATGCCCCCCTCTCAAACACACACACACTCTCCCTCTCTTATGCACATACCCACACACAACCTCACATTCACTCACCCTCACACACTCCCCCTCACACACACTCCACTTCAAACACACACACCACTCTCACTTATACACACATCCTCTCACGTATATACACACACACTCATACATATACACTCCCCCTCACACACACTCACTCATCCTCACACACACACACACACACACACACTCCCCCCTCACACACACACTCTCCCCTTACGCTCCCTCACCCCTACACTTTCTTCCTCACACTCTCTCTCTTCTATACACACACCCCCTCTCACTTACACACACTCACACTCCCCCTCTCACTCACACTCTCACACATACTCACACACACTCACATACACCCCCTCACATGCACACTCCCTGACCCTCACACACATGCCCCCCTCTCAAACACACACACACTCCCCCTCTCTTATGCACATACCCACACACAACCTCACATTCACTCACCCTCACACACTCCCCCTCACACACACTCCACTTCACACACACACACACACACACACACACACACACACCACTCTCACTTATACACACATCCTCTCACTTATATACACACACTCATACATACACACTCCCCCTCACACACACTCACTCATCCTCACACACACACTCCCCCCTCACACACACGCTCACCCTCTCACACACACATACACACACACACATACACACTCTCACACACACATTCATTCACCCTCACACCCCCTCTCACTTATACACACACTCACTCACTCTCTCACTCACACACACACACTCCCCACTCACACACACACACTCCCCACTCACACACACACACACACTCACCCTCACACACAAACTCTCTCCTCACACACACACACAGACACACACACACACACACATTCTCCCTCATACACACAGATGCACTCTCTCTCTCCACCTCCCCCATACTGACACACACACACACTCTCTCCCCTTCCCCATACAGACACACACAAATACACACACACTCCCCCCTCCCACACACACTCTCTTCCCCTCCCCTACACAAACATACACTCTCTCCCCTTCCAACATACACACTCTATCCACCTCCCTTCCACACACGCACAGACACACACAAACACTCTCTCTCCCCCACACAGATATGCACACACTGTCTCTTTAAGGGTACCGGGGGTCTAACGTTGATGCTGCCTCTCCCTCCTGTCAGCCGTAAGTTGATGGCAGAAGCAAGGAGAGGAAAGAGCAGTGACTTTCCGGCTGCTGCTGCTGCTGCTGATGCCAGGTGGGGGTGCTGCCGCACCGCCGGGTCTTGGACAGCTGGGAGAGTTATCCCAGCTCTCCCCTCTTGTGTCTGCGGAACCCCTGAAGGTTCACTGGTAAAAATCATGGCACAATTACAGTCTAGCGGTCCTATTCAAGATTCTCTGTTGAGTGTTTGATGGCATTTTAGGTAAACCATATTGATATGAAGGTTTTGCACTTCACTTTCACTTGTGGTTTAGTCTTTGCATTTTTGCATTATTTTCAGACTTTGGTTTTGCTGCAACTTTATTGGGTTTGGTTTTATATTTTTGTTTTTTTATACAAAACAAATCTAAAAAAGCTGCTCTATAGCTGTATTGTTTTATATATACTGTAGAATTGCTAATTATATGCACACACACAATCCCAGCAAGCGCAAAACCCACACCAACTACACTTTACACAAAAGCAGTTCTACTGGGATAGTGACCTCATGTATACAACAAAAGACAAAAAAATCCCCAATGCTATATCCAATCTGACAAATGATATAGTTAAATGCTATCTTTTAATAAGTAAGGGTCATTTAGTCAGGGTACTTAACCAAAGCATTAGAAGCCTGCAATCACGTCACAGTAAACCCTTTTCTGCAGAGCC
Source organism: Ascaphus truei (assembly GCF_040206685.1). NCBI lineage: Eukaryota > Metazoa > Chordata > Amphibia > Anura > Ascaphidae > Ascaphus > Ascaphus truei. Next base: position 392,474,641 of record NC_134485.1, read on the forward strand.
TACACTATCTGCAGCACTTCACTTCAACTCTACATATAATGGAAGAATAAATGTCTCAATAGACTGGTAATTAACACGTATATGACAGGACCTGCTATTAAAAGTGGGCTTAGTATACAATTAACTCCAACTATAACTTGTTGCTACTGTAATAATACCTGGCTGGTTATTTTTTATTGCACTCAGATTTGATAGAAATTGTAAAAAGGTGTAGAAAGAGGTCAACTTTATCAATAGATTCAGAGTACACTGCACTTTAAATCCTCAATTTGGAAGTCATCTACATGTGCAGTTTGACAGATGGTGTCACTATGATTCAATAAAAATGTTTGAAATCTGACACATTATCATAAAGAGACCTAACAGTTATTCAGTTGCGGTTCAAAATAGGAATTGAATGGTAAACAGTTACCAACCTAAAAAAATAGATGAATAGTCTATTCAAGAGTTAAATCTTGATCATGTTTCAGAACCTACTTCCCCTCTTACTGGGAGATAATGTCCTGTGTACCTGGAGCGGGATATATGCAAGACGTACATCCTAAGACATACTAGTAAGTGTCACAGATACTGAGAACATACTGTAGCAAGGAAGAAATCTCCTTATTTTATGCATTTTTAATATTACTGTAGCCCCCCTTGCTAAAACCAGACCCTTTTAGTATGCAGGCTATGGCAGCACGCTGGCAGTATAGGGGTTAAACCCATTACACATGGTCCTGCATGTGAGCTGGCTCTTAGCTAGGCTACAATGTTTCAGCTCCCAGGCACATGAGGTATGACTCAGAGCTAGGAAAGATCTAGAAGGCCATGTGACCAGTGGGGTGACTGTTTGGTAACAGTGAGTTTTGCCCTGACACTGTGGCAGGAAAGGTTCCCAACCCCATGGTATATAAGTTGTGGAACTGCTCGTTATGATTAGGTGTGTCCTGGGTCCAGAATGAAGACAGGCCTGAGACGTTCAGCTGGGTTAAGTGGGGCCCAGTTGTTCCAGAGTATAGACACCAGAGAATGCAAGCAAAGCAGCCAAGCAACATCAGGCAGGAGGATAAAGAGAAGCCTTTCTCCTTGAGCAGAGTGGGGTGAGGTTCCTAAGTGTATTTCCCTGGAGCTAGGAGACCAAAAGCAGCTACTCTAACGTGGGAGGGGGTTAAGCCAGCCTACACGTGGAAGGGGTAATGTGAGGTACTAGTTTTGTATGACTTACATGGAACTGAAAACCTGATTATTGCTGCTTGGTATACTGATCCTGCTAACAATAAACACCAACCAGTTTGCAAAGTTCCTGGCAGAGCCCTTGCAGGTGAAGGCTCTGCACCCTATCCTGAGAAAGAAGAATATCTACTGTACCCTCCAAGCTCCCTGACAGTGGAGGCCCAGTCTCCTGGAAACCTACAGGTGAGCATCATAACACCAGATCCCCCTTCTATCTGACTTTGGGGGGGGGGGGGGAGGAGGAGGGGAAGAGGTACATTAGTTTTGGCATATATTTTGTGGCTACAAAAATAAAGGTTATTTTATGGTAGGGGCAAACCTGGTGGTTAGCATATTAAAGGTTCTGTTTGGCCAGTGCCCCAAACAATCAGATGCATGTCAGGTTTCTGACTTAAAGAGACCATCTTATTGCAGCCAAAATGGCTCTGTGTGCCCCTGTAGCAATTTATTCCCCCATGCATATATAATGCAATATATCTGAATGACTCATTAGTGCGCTGGGTGGGTACTTCATTTAGCCTGTCAGCACACAAAGGAATCTGGGCTTGATATGTAAATGTGGGCTGGGTGAAGTGCTTGGGACACTGAAGTGGGGAGGGGATTAGACCCAGGACTGGGGAACAGTCACTCCAAAAGCAGAGCCCTTGTTCAAACCAGACTGAGGCATATATCTCTGCAAGAGATATCAGGCTGAAACTGGAAATGGAGGCCTGGGTCCTAGCTCCGATTGACTCTTTTTCCAGTGGTCAGTTTGAATTTCCCACTGTCTTTAGCTTTCCTAAATCATTGTCACTTCCCACGGCCCTGATTGGCCCATCACAGGTGAGCCCACACTTTGTGTTTGGCTGACGTAGCATCTGTGCTCTGATTTGGTTAGCCCCCGGTCTTCCATACTTTTAGATGGAGACTGAAAAACTACAGTATGAAAACCCCAGTCGATAACAGTTACTGTAGGTAGATTATATCCAGACTCACAGTCTAGGACACAGTTGGTGTGTTACTCTAAGGTTTTTACTGGAGACACATAGGTCCGGAATGAGACTTGGTTGCATAGAGGAGCATGACTTTTAAACTTGCTAGTATGCAGCTAGCATCCCTACGGTACCACGGTACTCAGAGCCTCTCGTCATATGGAACACATCCTGGGTAAATCTACCGAAGTAGAGAGCTACTGTAGGATTATCTCTGTAATCCCTGGTTTGGTGAGTTTTAACCTAAAACCTTGTATTGTCTTGCTCATTTTGGCTCCGGATGAAACCAACTTGTTTTATTTAATTCCTCTATTCTGTCTGGTGATTGCAATCCTATATTACTACAATGAATGGAATTATATAAACACATTTGTGTGCACTAAAGTATTGTTTTCACAGATGGATTAAAAAAATGTATCATGAATGTTAATTTTAAAATCGAAATTAAAATGATCTGGGATTAACCTACCATTTGTTCTTCTGCATATTAAATGTGTAATCAACCAACTTCAGACAGATTGTATCAAACACAAGACACCCCGTCAGTGGCAAAGTGATACCTGGTGCAATTTGTAACATTTAGGACTGGGAAAGGTGCAGTCTCACCAAAATGTACTAATGACAGTAATGTGATATGTTAAAAAGATATCAATTGCATACATTGATTATTATTCATATATGGAGGTCAAAAGTTGTTAGCAAGTTGCTTAACATATTTTTTTGTTAATTTCGCCAAAGTTCCAAAATTTCACATTACTTGAAAATTGCATCACTTCTTCCCATTTGCCTCAGCCAGGAAAGTGCTTGGTCAGAACAGAGAAATGTCACGTTTGCCTCAGATTGAGTCACCTGTGCTGTAGGTGGGATATCCTGAAAACCTGACCTGTTGGGGTGGGGGGGGCGGGAGGATTTAAGGACTGAAGTAGAGCACCCCAGCGTTATTGGAATGCCCACTGAAATGTGAGTGGGCATCTGGATCTGTCTTATACTGTCTTCTATATCAATAAAAAGTGGTGTGTTTATACAGTATGCTTCTCCAATCTCTTTCAGTGCCCTGACATCTCTCCCTAGGAGTACTGGAAACCTACCTTGAGGAGAGTATCACCGACCACCTGAAGTGCCCCCTTCCTGGGACTGATTGACTGTTTTATTTTAATATAATTCCATAAAAACAGGATATTATATTTAGGGGTTGGAGAAAATGGACGTGGACAATTCCCACTTTCAGAGAGATTTTTACCACTAAAGATCTGTCATTTTTGGCGCACATAAAGCGGGGAAAAAACAACTCACAGATGTGACCTGCTCTGGGCAAAGGTACATTTTAACCTCCCAGATACTTAATATTTCAAACACAAATCTCTGAAAATGAGCATCAGATTAAAAAATAAGTGAAAAACACAGCGTGCGTAAGGGCAAAAAGTAAGTAAAATGGGGGAAAAAATGGCAATCAGCGTGGACTGCCACGTTCAGTCATTTAGTAAAGTGCATCTGTTTATCTGCAAAATCCCCTTGTTACATATACTGTAGACTATGGAAAATCAAAAGCCTCATAAACAACTGTGTACCTCATAACTATAACAGAAAATGGCAACTCTTAACAAAGTGAGCTGACAACTGTAAACAAAGAAAATCCCATGAGAAGAAAGAACGCTCCGACAGAATATACTGAACTGTAAAGCCCCAAATCCTGTGGCGTATTTCATCAATCCAGTAAAGATTTACATGTTTTTCTGCATGATGACATTATTAGATGGACTGTAACTAAATATCTGCAGATAAATGTGCATTCTGGTTTCCACTATGAAATATTAGCATGATAGGACAGGAATTTCAATATACATTTCTAAAATTATGTGTATTGCACTATTAAAAAAAAAAATACATTATATCATTCTCCAGTGAAGTAATTGCAGTTTAAGATGTATTTCTGGAAATGTCAAGAGTTCCGCAGTTGGTTCTTAAAAAAAAAAAAAAAACTGTAGAAGAGGATTCAGTTTTTTAAACTAGCAAAGTTTTAAATGGTAATTTAATAGCATCTCCCAGCTGCACATCTGGAGCAAAATCAGTGCAAAAGAACTGCACCAGATATGAATCAAGAAAATCCCACTGAGTTCAATGGGAACGTTGTTTTCTTAATAAATCTGGTGTCATTTCCCTCCCCTCAGCACCGCCCCCCCCCCCCCCTTGTTTTAGCTAGTTGCACTTCTATATTTATACTAACTGGAAATTCCTTGTGTGTGTGACTGTGTGTGTGACTGTGTGTGTGTGTCTCTCTCTCTCTGCGTGTGTGTGTGTGTGTGTGTGTGAGACTGTGTGTGTGTGACTGTGTGTCTCTCTCTGCGTGTGTGTGTGTGTGTGTCTCTCTCACTCTCTCTCTCTCTCTGCGTGTGTGTCTGTGTGTGTGTTGTGTCCGTCTCCCAAGTGTTGTTGGTGCTGTGCCGGAGGCCTCTGCACATGTGGGCCGGCCCGAGGATCCTTCTGCGCATACCCCGAGGCCTGCGGCCATTTCTGCACACGCGCCGATTCCTGCCGTCATGATGTCTAATGACATTTTTCACATCAAAAACTGTAGGTGACAGCAAAGAAATTTCACTTCAAAAATCCACTGCTTTCAATTGTATTTTTCTTTGCTACTTCTACTTCTATTTTTATTCCACTTCTGCTCTACCTGTTGGCAGGGAGACTTTGATATTTAACCCCCTACGAGTAGTGTACAAACATGCATTTACTAACTGATACATGTCCTTTTTTGTTTTTAGCAGAGCCTCTGGTTCCTCAATAATACAACCATAAAAGAAGTCGGCACTGTGTGTTATTTCTTGCCATTTTCACAATTCTGTTCTTACCTTTCCTTCTCCTTTTAACCTGGTCAATGATTTCTGCCTCTCTGTGGCTTGATTACTCTGATAACCTCAATCAAAAGGCAATTACCCAGCGAGGGCACAAGGTAATTATTCCCATCATGGATAGATTGAATGCACCTGAATAGACAGCTGTAATTCTCCAAGCAATGACATTATTGGTAGAAAAATTACCGCTGAAAAATGTGTGTGATGCATGTCAAATTCTTGATAAAAGAAGCTGCTTTATTTGCAGGACAAATTCTGTGCGAGTATCAGAAATAGTATTATTAAGGTGGAATTTTTACCTGGAACATACAGTATAAGCATTATTCAGCTCTTCAAATTTGACAGGCCATTAAAGTTAGATTTTGTGCCACTGCTGCCACCCACAGTGTAGATTGTGATCCAAGTAAATAAAGCACTGCCCCTTTTGGAGAAATCCTGTGTTTTCGATGCCTCTGACACGGTGTAAAGGACGGTAAACAGTCTCTTGCTCTTTAGAACATATTGGCATTCACCCGACACAAGAAGTAGATAACTGTTGCTCCTCTTTAATGGTAAAAAAATTGATTAAAACTCTCAAGTTTCCAGGTCAGGAAAATAGCAATTTAAATGTCACTGATTGTAAAAGCAGACACACACACTTTTAGAAGTGTCCTCAATTCTTGCAGCTGCATTTGTCCTAGATAAATGTTACATTTTCGTTGGTTGGGATATTTTTGTGGCACCGACGTTTCAGATAAAATTATTGTGATACTTGTATTTTACTCCCAGGAGAAAGCAGTATTTGATTTATGATTTCTTTTTTTGACACACAAGCCTGAAATATGCTGAAAATCATAGTTATAGTGACTTTTCATAATTGGCCCCACTTGATGAAATCACAAAGAAACCAAACTAAGTGGCGTATTCTGGTATCTTCGATAAAATCATTGCCAAATCGAACGGTTTGGCATGACCCTACCTCACGGTCTGACATTGGTGTTATCACGGTATTCAGAAAGAATTATCACAAGTCAGAAACCGTGAGGTAGGAAAATGCCAATAACGCTCGGGATATAAGTGTCCTTATATCAGTCTTTCAAAGTTCTACCACTGCGATCTGCCTGCAGTAAAGAGAGCTGCATCTCCCTGCACAGCTTTTACAGGTGATCGTAATGTTTTTATTTTATTTTAATAACACATACAGGCATACTCCGCATTAACGTACGCAATGGGACCGGAGCATGTATGTAAAGCGAAAATGTACTTAAAGTGAAGCACTACCTTTTCCCCACTTATCGATGCATATACTGTACTGCAATCGTCATATACGTGCATAACTGATGTAAATAACGCATTTGTAACAGGCTCTATAGTCTGCTTGCCTGCGCACAGTTTCGGTACAGGTAGGGAGCCAGTGTTGCTGTTCAGGACGTGCTGACAGGCGCATGCGCAAGCTGCCATTTGCCTATTGGGCGATATGTCCTTACTTGCGAGTGTACTTAAAGTGAGTGTTCTTAAAGCGGGGTATGCCTGTATTGATGCAGTGGTCTCCGGAGCAAAACCGCCAAGGTAATGAAGGGGTTAACTCCCCCCACAACCCTCCCGGCACACCTAAACACCCACCACAGGCCAAAAACCACCTTCACCCACCCTCTCTACCCCCAATAAACCAGGCACTGTTATTTAACCCCTTTGTTACCTTATCGGTTAGCCACTGAGGTAATGAAGCTGCGTATAAATTTATTGTTATTACAAAGGATGGAAGCAGGGGGTCTCTGAAGCTAGTATTAATGCGGGTCAGCTCCAGAGACTCCCGGCTTCAATCTGATGCAGAAAAAACAAAAACTTTCTTCAGAGTCATATTGCGGATCTGAGATCAGAACTTGCGAGTTGCTTGCGAGTTGCAGCCATGATGTGAAGCTTTGGAGCTACTAGAAATGCTCAATTATTGAAAAAAATGTGAGTTTGACCATTTTTGGAGCTTGCGCTCAGTATGTCTGTGCGGCAGCAAGACCGATCGGGGAGAGGACACTTCTCGAGCGAGTTTGGCATGTTATCGAAGCTTTCTGTATAGCTACATGTGCCAATTCGTTTGAGAATTTCTCAAAATGCTCGATGATTCACTTATCGAAGCTACTAGATTAGGCCCCTAAAAACCAATAAAAAATGTATAGTGTTAAACTAAATACTTTCAAGTGATTGAACATGATGAAAATATCATGCAACACAATATAAATACGTCTCAAACAGATAGTTGATAAGTTACAAGCTTTTAAACCACCGAAGTGTTCTTTTGCTATTGCCTTGTTGTCTCTCACTTGTGGGCTGCTTGCAGTAGAATCCCCTGCATGCAGTGTCACTGCTGGTGCTAAGTATTACTACTTGCTACTTTCATTTAAAATGTGTTGTGAACTGCAATACAGTACCATACAGTAATGTAACATACAGTACTGGCAAGGTGAGCTGAATAATGCTGCCTGTATACAGCACACAACACACACATTGTGCGGCACATAAGTGGGCACCCCTCTTTATAATGGGGGTGGCAAATTCAAATCCTCAAGGGCCACCAACAGGTCAGGTTTTAAGGATATCCCTGCTTCAGCACAATTCATTGAGTCCCCTTTTCTGAAGCAGGGATAGCCTTAAACCTGACATGTTGGTGGCAGTTGTAGACTGGAGTTGGCTACCTCTGGTCTACAAGAATGAAAAAAAAATGACAGAAACACCTGAGAAGAAATGTTCAAATGAAATTGTTCATGTTCAACAGTCATGTAAGTTGTGATTTTATGGTCTAGATCAACTATAATCAATCTTTTATTCTAAATCCAAACAAACCATTTATTAGAAACACTGATTTAAAAAAAAAAGAAATAGTGTTCAAGTCACAAATTATTATATTTTACCAATGCTATAAGTGACAATGTATTGAAGGAATCCAAAGTGCCTACATTCATTACTGTTGTCAATCATGTGTGGAATGTACATAATAGTTACGATTTATACTAAAGACAGAAGTCAGGTTCATTAAAGAAAACAGCACGAAGACCAATGATGATAATTAGAGATGGGCAAAAATGGCTATTAGAACCTGCAAAACCATTACGAATTTGAGATCTATTCTGGACCCAGGGTCACGTATAGGGTGTGAATAGACCCAGATAGCTTAACTCGTGTCTTCCCTCTTCCAAAGCATAACAAGTCCTTATTGTCTTTCTTAACTGTATTGCAGAAGGAGAAAACAAAGGGGTACTTGCAGGTGTAGTGTGAGTAGAGAGTGCTTCTCTGTCTGACATGCTTGTATGAGGTTAGACTACGGTAAAAACAGAAAGGCCTTGCCGGGGTTGTTAGCAGGCAGGTACTGTACTCACTGTGTCATGGGTGGAAAAGGAAGTGTGGGGGAATCTGGGTAACAGGAATAGTCTCAGGGACAGACTAACTGTGAACAGAGACAAGGGGGGAATAGTCCACTCTCATTTTAGGAGACTAGGAGGTTGCTAGGGCAACCAGCAATGACTAGGGCTGTGTAAACAACATATGTATCGATAATGTTGCCTTTCACATGCAGTTAGCTGCTGGGACAGGGAAAATAACAGGCAAACTAGGGAGAAATAAATCCTATGAGCTGCAAAGGGAGACAGAAAAATATGAAATCCTGTTCCAGGACAAGATCCAAAGCCCAAATATTATTTAGCACCAAAAGGAAAACCAGAACACAAAGCTACAGTACAGTAAGTGCTCATCTTGAGGTGTTTCTTGTTGTCACGGAATACCAGACGTCTTACACAGGGATCACAGGACAAGGCAGAGTAAAGGATTAGATAAACATCGGTTTCTTCTGGTAAAAGCCAACAGGGGACATCACAAGCACAAAACACAGTTAAGACACACAAAACACGGTATTAATCACATAACATAGCCAGATTCGGCACTTACAGGCTTAACTGGGATCTCGTAGCAACTTAACCCGGCTTAATCAGGTCATCTCCCGCAAATCAAGCCTACTCCGTGGCTACAATATTCTCTGATCACCGCTGGATCATACTGTATTTCAAGGTAGGCTCCGCTCACCCAGACTACCCACGAGCAACATTCGAATGCCTGGAACTCTGGAGCGTGCTAGCATTTGTAGTTTTTTCCCTCCATTTCAAACCTATGGAGAAACAGCGTTCGGCCAATCACAGCGCCTGCCATCTCCATTGGCAGATGGGATGATCCAGCTGTGAGGAATCGGGGAACGCGTCCCTTGCGGCGCGTTCCCTCCTCGCTTACCTATAGTACTGAGGCGGCAGCTGCTGAAGATCCGCCCCCCGCTGATGCGCGCATTCCCGCTCCTGTTACAGAGCATGCGCGCACCTGCTCCTTCTATGCACGGTCACGAAGCATAGCTCCGCCCCCTCGGACGCGCCGGACCTCTGCTGTGCGCTGTACACGCGCATGACGGCGCGCAACGAGCCTCAGCTGCGTGGCAAGTCTAGCTATTAGCCCTTGTCTCCTGCAGCTTTTCTTTGGCATCTGCGGAGGCCCCGCCTCCGCTCCGCCCCCTCTCCTACTGGTTCCTGTCTCCTATAAAAGGCCGTCTCTTCCTGTCATACCTTGCTAAGCATAACGAAGTGTAGCCTTGTCTTGCCTTGTCCTGTCTAGTTTCTTGCAGTTAACCCTTTGTGTACCGAACCGGCTTGTTGTGGATTCTCTCTGGCTCTTAACCCCTGGCTTACGGACTCCAACTACGTGTATCTCTCCAATCCCAGACCTATGGCTTACGGACATCAACTAAGTCTACCTCTCCAACCCATGGACACTGGCAAGTATCAGTTTATCCTTTCTTTCATACCCAGACCCAGCAACGCTGATAAACCACCTTCTGGACGCTACTGTGGGTGCGTGGCATAGTCCTTCCCACCTCAGTGCTGGGGTCAAGTCTCGTTTGTGGGCTAACGCAAGCGTTACACCGGCTCAGAGTTCCACAAGGGCGGATAAGATAATGCCGATTTCACGCCCCCCCATAAGGCTTTGTTTCCGGTCCGTGGGCAAAATCAGCAGACGTGCTTTGATCAGGATATACCTGACAAAGAGGTAACTCTCAGTGTATTACTTTCTGGTAAAACATTTTTATAAATAAGATCAGACCCTTCCGTGGACCTCTGCCCTTTCCCCTGACCCTCCCAAGTCCTGGCAAACTGATCAGAAATGGGGGCGTATGTGTCCTTTCATGGACCCCCCCCCCCCAAACTAGAGCAGTCAATTGTCCAGCAAGGGTAAATGGTTCTCAGGGAGAATGTGGTCTCTGATATTGCCCTTTATGTACAACAAGGTGGTACTGCAGGCCCACAGGTGGCAAAGCATAACATACAAAGGACCACTACTTTGAAGTACAATAAAGATTTACAATTTCATATAGTTATGGAAAATAAATTTACAGGCAATTCCACTGCCTCCCAATAACCACTGGGTCACAGGCAATGACCCTGATGAAATGGACAGCAGCAGTGGGCTGAACCTTTACTCTCCCCATCCTGCTGCCCTTTGTCACACTCACACTCATCATAGTTTTTATTTAATGTTTTGCAGTTACAGCAGTAGCAGCCGTTATTGCCTCTGCTGGTGCGCTTCCACGGGTAAAATGGTGCGCTAGCCCCTCCCCCATCCTGTGTACGGTAAACTCAAGACAATGGCTGCTTCCCCCGTTGGCACATTGTGTATCACCTGTTGCAATTTGTGTGTCTGCTATTTTATTTTAGTTGCCTAATTGTTTTTTTTTTGTACTTTTTTACCTTTCTTAATCAAGTTTCATGCTTTGTTATGTCATTTTAGTATTTTCCAACTTACTGAGTTTATTTCTATTGTTGAAAAAACAAAAAACAAATCAAGTTTTGGCAAAACTTGAACCAAAACGCCGAAACATTTTTTAACCAAATCCATGTCCAAACCCAAAACAATCCTGCCCCTTCCCACTGTAACATCACATAGGAAGTGGTAGACCACCACAGAGACACTTACTGTGCCATTGGGTAATTAAAAAAATTCCCATACCAAGGACGTGGTTCCTCTGCATGGATACCCACCAGTCTGAGGCCTACCACTACAAAAACATAGCAGATAGCTATGGTCACTAGCAGAGACTTTCATAATTTGATGAAAGATGTCTAATTGTCCTACTTTCTCTCTTAAAAAATTCCCTCAACACAATAGAGGTCAATGGATGATGACAAAATATGTCAAGTGAGGGTTTAAAATAAAACAGGGTTTTCATATGTAGCACATGTACCCCCACACTCTGGAAGATACTGTTGCAGCTACAGGTGTCGGTGAGTCACATACCTGTGAGGGTCCAGGACAGCTGAGCTGTCTGCGTTGTAGTGGAGACCAGGACAGGCTTTTGGTGTCATCTGATGTTATGTATCCGGTGTTCAACGCCTCCAGCTTCAGTAGGCTCCAATAATCTTAGAGGCAGTCCCCTCTGAAGCGACTCTCATACACCCATGTGCACAGACTAGAATCCAGGCACGTGTAAAAAGGATCAAGGGCTTTATTGGCAGTCACTGCAGTTCTACTCATACAGCGGATGCAGGGTTCTTCAGAGAATCCCAGGTCTCTGGATGGTGCTGGCTCTTCTAATGTGGAGCGTTAGATGTTTCTGAGCCAGTCAGCCATGAGGGACTGGCTTTCCTCTCTCTCCCACAGGTAGAGGACAGGCCACACACCTCCACTCCCTTGGAAGCATGGGAGAGCACTAACTAACTTTGGCACTTCCCCTCTGAGGAACCAGAAGGGGAGGGCTCAAGGTCTGTACCCTGATAGGCTGTACACAGACCCAGAGTCACTACCATACTTCTGTCACTCAGATTGTAGCATGAGGGGGGGGGGGGGGTCAATTGCCCACAGGACTGTCTGTCACAGCCTAGACTGCTAAGGACTGTTACAGGGGGGGGGGGGGGATAAGAGAGGCATGGTGGACTAACCATGTTACACATATCTATAGGACTGTAACATTATTATTGGAGTCACCTTTCTCTCCTGCTAATATTGAAATCTGTTTTCATTGACTTCTTTGCCCTCTTTTCACTCTGTCATCCATCTTTCCATAATAATGTTGTCAATACCTATTACTCAGTTCTCTCATCATGTATCAACAATGCTTCAGCATGTTCACATATATAACAGAAACATTTCCAGAAGAGAAAAAACAAACATTTAAATAGTGTATAATTCACTGAGATCCTTCATGCACCTGTATTTTGCCTGTCTTTGTCTGTCACTCATCATACCAATCAGCTGTCTAGGACAAAGATTGATTATACCTATGTTGGCTTTTATGGCTATAAAAGTGCTGTTTTGTAGAGTCTGCACAGTCTCTGTATTTTAGCCACTGTTTATAGCATGTAGGGCAGCAGAACGTGGCAGCAGAGGTCAGGAATTAGCGTAGAACTTTTTATGAAAAAAAGGGCAAATTTGGCCAGGTTCAAAAACTTCAGTGAAAAATGTTTCTCATCTCTGTTTTCTTTACTTGTTTAAGGTTACACAAAAACATGTGTTAGTAAAGCACGAGATAATAAAGCACTCTTAAAAAAAATCTAAGGTATCTCAGTTCTAATTATAAAGGAAATGGTAGCAATTTGAAATGACATAGGGATTTATTCATTAAAATGTCCTAGTGCTGACTGGCACTAACAAAGTTTAATAAATAACCCTGCATAGTCTATAAATTTACCAGCATTACCTCTCAAGTACTACAGCTTAAACAGAAAATGAAATAGTGTGAAACATGTATTCTAACACAACATCAATAATGTGTCTTTTATAGTACAGTAGAATAAATGTTTACTCTAATATTTTTTATGCCACAAGAAAGGGAAAGATAACAAAAATACTACACTACTAATCAAGACCCTGCTAGTGATAATACTAGGCAAAGCCTCAACAATGAGGTCCCCTAAAAATCAGTAATACTTCAGTATAACAAATGTAGTAAAACCTATTAGCCTTTTGTCAAGTAAATCACCTGCAGCATGGGAATATACTGATTTATATACAGTATTCCTATTCTATAATATTATGTGTGCCGTAAGCCATGATGTAATGCACTTTCTCTAATGTACATTTGCTGCAGGATTAGATGCAGCAGTCTTTCTATTGGTACTCTGTAGTTGACTTCTCTTAAAACACTGCAAACATAATATAAAATAATTGCATATACAATTACATACATACATGTATATACAGTTATAGCCATGGCTGGTCCAGCTATCTTTCTGCCCTCCTGTTATGTAAGTTCTGATATACAGTAAAAGACAGTGACAGGCTATCCTGTGGGGTTTGACCCCCCTCACGCAGCCTTCCTGAGTGGCAGGAGAGGTGGTGACATTGGGTCTGTGTTGCAGCCAATCATGGTGCAGACCCTGTGCCCTCCCTTTTTGAATTAGGGAGGATACCTTCCAAATTATGAGTCAGTCCAGCTCTTCCCCTCTTGGAGTTTAGTCTGAGTAGTTTGCCTTCCCACTTGGGGAAAGGAGAGGAGCTCAGCCCCTGGTAATAGAGATTTTGTGCTATGAAGTACTGAACAGAAATAAGGTAAGGACTATATTAAAGATGTACGAAAGGTCGGTGTGTCTTGGTGTCTAGCAACAAGACTCGAAAGAAAGTAAAACTGAAAATGGTTATCCAATATTAGCTTTAGTGAAAGAATGTTAGGTTGACCAGGCACCCAAGTGGTTATAAATGATAGGGTATACATTTTGGAAATTCAACATTTTCCTGGAACAAGATTTTTCCATTGATGTAATATTAATGTAAAACATGACTAGCTACCAAAAAGGGAATGGGAGATACAGTGCATAACTGATGGACCCTTGTTATACAGTATATACTGTATATTCTTTAATATTTTTTTATGTATGTGTCACGTCTAATGTTTTATACAGTGTAGTCTACGATATCAGTATCATATTTCTAAATATTTCACTTTTTCAAGAAAAATAAAAAAAATATTGAGAAACTTGTATAATGTTCATATACTGTACGCAACAACCATAACATTTTCAGAACTGGACAAGATTTAACATTTGAATTAATTGGTTCCTTCCACTTCAAGAAACTAAAATGCATACAAATAAGACATACTGTATAATTTTATAAATCTTGGGTATTACTAAAAACAGACTTAGAAATACAAGACGATGAGTGACAATCATAAAAAATTGAGTCAACATTGGTTTATTTGGCTAAATTCTGTAGCATAATCTACTATAAAAAACTATGCAATTTGCACAATTTAATTGGACTAAGTAAGGTCTTCTACTGCCTCCTGCCAATGATGTCACTATTAATTTGGTTTACTAAAATAGCCGCAACATTGCATGTTACTGAAGGAAACAACAAGGAAGGAATATATTGCAATACAAATTGAACATTGTATATAATTAAAACAAAATAATACTACTATTAACAGACAAATTGTATATATTATATTACTTATGAGGTTTTGAGTACTCTCTGCACTATAATTTTATCAATGCAAAACAGTGTGTGTCCCTTATATGGTATCACAACCTAGTAAGACCTACCTAAAATGAATTTATTTAAAATGAAAGCAAAACCATTTACCAATATCACTTCATGTAACTATGTTTAAATTTGTAATATGTTTACCAAAAACGTCCTCTTAAGCAATTGTAATCATTGTTAATACATTGAATTAACAGTGGTTTATATAAAATTGCTGTAAGTGACCTAGTATAAGACACTGAAGCAACATTTTATTTGCTGGAAGTTATTTTTAATGCTAATTAAAAAAAAATGTGTGCATTGAGAATTCTCACTTCCAAAGGGATATCACAACAATATGCTTTCCATTAGTGACGCTTTTTATTTCAAAACAATTAAATGAATGCTAGTACCATTGTTTAATAACTATTTTCAATGTGTAAGTGTACAAAATTGCAAGTACAGTACATTATTTTTAATCTGTACAACCTATCTCACTACTTAAACTTATGAACTGCACCTTAATTGCTTAGACAAAAAAAATTAGCATCATGTAATACAATTGATTCCCAATTTTCTGCATGGTTGTTTACTCTTTACTTATTTTCCTTTTATATCAAGCTCTCTCATTTAGCCTCACTAACAGGAATGGATTCGTTTTCTAATACCATAATTGGCAATTTTGGTGATCTTCCAGTCAAATGAAAAAAAAAGCCTGCTGTCATTATATTCTCTTCCGGGAACTCTGCTGGTTTATAGTTTACAGCTTTCCTTTCATTTCCACATTTGACAATTTCCATACAGTAGCTTAATATCAAATAACTTTATTTCATACAGCGCATTTCTCCCAATGGGACTCAAAGCGTTTCACAATTATAGGGTAGCGTGCACAGGGCTGCCAACAGGGGGGGACAGAGGGCACTGGTCCCGGGCCCCGTGAGTCAGGGGGGCCCGTCCATGCCCGTTAAAATTAAAAAAAAAATAATGGCGGCGATTCTTCCGCACATGCGCAGGGCAAGCAGAGTATCCGCCATGCTGTCTGTGGGCCCGCCCTGCTGCCTGTGGGCCCGCCCAGCTGCCTGTGGGTCCACCCTTCCCCCCCCGTTCATCCCCCGCCCTCCGCTTCCACCCCTCGTACCCCAACGTGAGACGGAGGAGATATGCCATGGGATTCCCAGGCACGCGCGCCAACCTAACTTCCCCCACACTAACCTAACTGGGCAGTTGCCCGGGGGCCCCACAGCATAGGGGGGCCCCATGCGCTCGGCCCATGCGTGCCCACCATAGGGTTGCCAGGTGTCCGGCGAGCGTTAAGTGCTGAGAGGGTGGAGGCAGTGAGAGGGCGGGCCGGGATGGTGGCTGGGCAGAGCAAGGAGGACTGATGTGCTGTCCCTGATTGGAGAGAGGACAGCCAACCATAGGACAGCAGGGGTGGAGCCCACACCCCGGCGGGCCAGAGATATGTTCCAGTGCTGACTGTGTGCTGCAGGAGAAAAAGTAAGGTACAATGTGGGGGGGGGAGGTGAGGGTATATTTAATATGAATAGGGGTGGTAGGAGTATATTTTATATGTATGGGGTTGGTGGGGGTATATTTTATATGTATTGGGGAGGTAGGAGTATATTTAATATGTATGGGGGTGGTGGGGGTATATTTTATATGTATTGGGGTGGTAGAAGTATATTTTATATGTATGGGGTGGTGGGGGTATATTTTTATATGTATGGGGGTAGTGGGGGTATATTTTATATGTATTGGGGTGGTGGGAGTATATTTTTATATGTATGGGGTTAGTGGGGGTATATTTTATATGTATTGGGGTGGTGGGGTATATTTAATATATATGGGGGTGGTAGGGTATATTTAATATATATGAGGGGGTAGGGGTATATTTAATATATATGGGGTGATATGGTATATTTAATATATATGGGGGTGGTAGGGGTATATATAATATATATGGGGTGGTAGGGGTATATTTAATATATATGGGGGTAGTAGGAGTATATTTAATATATATGGGGGTGGTAGGAGTATATTTAATATATAGTGGTGGTAGAGTTATATTTAATATATATGGGGGTGGTAGGAGTATATTTAATATATGGGGGTGGTAGGAGTATATTTAATATGTATTTGGTTTGTGGGGTATATTTTATATGAATTGGGGAGGTGGGGGGATATTTTATATGAATTGGGGAGGTGGGGGGATATTTTATATGTATTGGGCTAGTGGTGGGTTATTTAATATATGGGGGTGGTGGTGTGGGATAAGTCACCCAGTCACAGTCACTGTCACCCACAGTCACTGTCACCCACAGTCACTGTCACCCAGTCACAGTCATTGTCACCCAGTCACAGTCACTGTCACCCAGTCACTGTCACCCAGTCACTGTCACTGTCACAGTCACAGTCACTGTCACCCACAGTCACTGTCACCCACAGTCACTGTCAACCACAGTCACTGTCACCCACAGTCACTGTCACCCAGTCACTGTAACCCAGTCAGTCACCCAGTCACAGTCACTGTTACCCAGTCACTGTCACCCAGTCACAGTCAGTCACTGTCACCCAGTCACAGTCGCTGTCACCCAGTCACAGTCGCTGTCACCCAGTCAGTCACTGTCACCCAGTCACTGTCACTCACAGTCACTGTCAACCAGTGACAGTCACTGTCACCCACCCACTGTCACCCATCCACCCACCGTCATTCGCCCACCCATCCACCCACCCACTGTCATTCACCCACCCACCCATCCACTCTCATTCGCCCACCCACCCAACCAATCACCCACTGTCATTCATCCACGCACCCACTGTCATTCAAACTGTTATTCAAACTGTCATTCACCCACCCACTGTCATTCTTCCACCCACCCACCCACCCACTGTCATCCACCCACCCACCCACTGTCATCCACCCACCCACTGTCATCCACCCACCCACTGTCATTCACCCATCCACCCACTGTCATTCACCCATCCACCCACTGTCATTCACCCATCCACCCACTGTCATTCACCCACCCACCCACTGTCATTCACCCACCCACCCACTGTCATTCACCCACCCACTGTCATCCACCCACCCACACACTGTCATCCACCCACCCAGTCACTGTCTTTCACCCACCCACTCACCCAGGCAGGCAGTCACATGTCTTTTGTTGAAAATATAAAAATAAACAGGTTGCATTGTAATGTGTTTTTCTGTATCACAATAAGAAAACAGTTAAGTAAAAGTTGCGCGCTAAAATATATTTTTTCGGGGTAAGTGCGCAATGGGTTCGGGGGGGGGGGGCTGCTCCTTTCATTTGTCCCGGGCCCCATGATTTCTGTTGGCGGCCCTGAGCGTGCGGTACGCAGCTTCTCTCTGGCACTATTCCTCGTACTACCGCTTTCCTCTCTGCATATGGCACCATATTAACTAGACCTGAGCCCATATAAAGGAGGTTTTTTTAAGTGGGTACCACAATCTCTTGCTGCTAGACCTCAAACTCCATCTATTTTCTGTGCATCTCCTCTGTAGGTTATGTGTGTTCTGCACTCGTCTTTGGCATAATTTTCTATACCTACTAAAATATGCAAAGGGATTTGTTACAAGGTACAGTAGCTGGGTAAATAGTGGCTGGTTGGAAACATATGAAATAGAACACAGTGTTTCCAACTTTTATCTATTTGTTTTTCCTTACGAGGAATGCTAGCTAGTAAGTAAAATCTGTCTGAATTTTTGGGGAAGATATTTCTTCTCTCTCTGGAGATTAAGGCAAATTTAGGTGTTGTTTAACAATGCATACGGCCTTGGCCCCAGCCAGATTTTAAGTTGTTTTTTGTTTTTTTGGAGTGTTTTTTTTTATATGGATGGGCAGATTTGGGGTTCAAAGTCCAAACATTTAGAACTTTAAAGTTCATTTGGATGTTCGACTCGAACTTTGGAAGGAGTTTTCGATTTGAGCCAAACTGGAGCCAAAAATGAAAGGCTCATGCTTGTGTTTGTATTTTTTTTTATTTTTATATATATATAAACTGGGCAAACTTTTGGGGTTGCAAGTGAAAAAACTTGCAAGCTTTTTGGAATAAACACAATCAATTCTAAGAAAAAAAACACCAGTGGAAGTGCCCATCCTTTGTATTTGAAGTGACAAAACGCAGCAAAGCTTATCTAACATTTTACCACTAAAGCTACAGTAGGAATATTGCAGCTTTCATAAACATGTCACATTTTTTCCTCTGTTGCATGAAATAGCTTTTAGGAAAATGCAATTTTGATTAAGACTTACCGTCTCAAATATTTCAGGAGCAACGAGAACCCTACAGCAAATTGTACATCCGATTTGGAGAAATTGTTTTATATCCAATCTAAAAAAAGAAAATGTGTAAGATTAGAAGTCTGGCACAGTGATTTCTTAACATTTTTTTTCTTTTATAAGTAAATCTTCAGTACTGTCATCCCCTTCAGCCCCATTATCCTAACACCTCATACGATTTACACTTCCAACGCAGAACCAAATCAAAAAGATAAATCAGCACACAACCTGCTAGCTCTTTATATAGTTGAAACATTTTTATTTTACTTAAAACCAAGAGATCTGGAAACACAAACTTTTTAAAGAAAGTATGTTGTATAGGCCGCACTACCTAATGTATTAAATGAAATGAGGATTTGACTATGTAGTGGGTGCTGGAGAACAATGAAGAGACCCCTAATCTCTCCTAAGGACAATATAGAACACCCAAAGTGTCCCCCGCATTCCAAATAAATACAAGAAAGTAAGGGATAGTTGAAATACTGATGTGTATTAATGAGCAAAAGTAAATAACAGTTTTCCCTGTCTTGAAATCCTTAATATCTCTTGCAAATTTCTTTTGTTTCCTATCTTTGAGTTCCTTTGTAAATTTCTCTATATTTCGTTTTAATTTGGTTTCTAGATCAGTAAAATCTGGATCTTTAACCCACTGTTCTACTTCTTTGAGAGCTGAATCTAATTCACTTTAAGCCACCTCTAGGTTCTTATTTTCATATTCAATGAGAAGTACCATTAATTCCCTAGAGCAATTGGAGAGAGATGCTTCCCATTTCTTAATAAACACTTCATCCTGTATCCCGTATGATGGGAAGGTATTAATCCTTAATTCTATTGGGATGAAACTGTTTATAACATAGTTATGTAGACTAGTAGTTTCCCAGTATAATCTAGTTATAGCACATAGGAGCAGAGAGTGAAAGAAAAAGAAGTCATGCACAGGGAGGAACTTGTTAGAAAGGGAGCGAGCATTTCAAAGGGCACAGGAGAAAGGGAGAGAGGAGGGAGGGTGGCAGGGGATGGGTATGAGGTTGGAGGGGTTGACACGAGAAGGAGTAGAAGCTGCATTTGGCAGGCGAGGACGAGAGCATGTAGAAATAAGGCAAGGACCAGAATTGGGAGAGATATCCCCAGAAGCAAGGAGGAGAAGCATGGATAGAAATAGAATATGTGAGGATGTTTTGTAGGGGTGTGTTTTAGTGCAGCGGGTATAGCTGTGTAGTGACAAAGGGCACAGGTAATAAAGTAGTTCATGTGTACTGAGAAGTGGCGAAGAAAGGAGAATAGAGTTGGGGACATGAGGTGGTGGAAAGAAGTTGTAGTCCAGGTGGTGGGGAGAGCAAATATGTGAAAAGAATAAAGACACAAAATATAGGAGATGCAAAAAATAGTAAAGATACAAAATACACAGAATAAAGGAGTCCTGATAAAACTGGGAACTCCAGTGAAATGCGTAGAGTGTTGCAGCTGTGTAGAATTGAAGATTACGGCTTTGCTGCTTCCCCAAATCGGCATCCAGGTATTCTGGTGGGGAGGTGCGGAAGACAGCCAATCACATGTGAGATCGGGTGGAGTGACGCAAGGAGAGCTGTGGACGCGAGCGGAGGGTAATGCTGAGAGTCCTGAACGGCGCCAATTCCATCTGTGATCACAATCATATGTGTCTGATATAATCTGACACCATGTTAATCTGAAAATTCTTTGATATACTGTACCTACAGATAAAATTATTTTATCAGTCTACGCTATTGGGGCTTCTATTTATTATTCAAGGTTACCACACACCTAGATGTAACAGATATGTTGTTGCCACTGATGGATATGCTTTAAAAGAACAGATAGATTGTGTACTCACAATCTATAGGTCACATAGAACTGTATTCATCTGGATCAAACATAATACACTATTTTGTGTCTTTATTCTTTTTACATATTTGTGCTCCCCACCACCTGGACTTCAACACTGAAGAGGATTGAAGAAGCAATCCTGCAAAAGGTTTGAGCAGCACTTTATAAAGTATCTTTATTTATTATTTTTGCATATCACTGTTTTTAACTATTTTGGTATTTCACCTTCAATTGTTTTGATGTATTAGAACATCTCTTTCATTCTTATATAAGAATCGCACTTTTTTTTGTATAGAGCGCCAATTTGATAACATGTTTTTGCACAATGGTAGAAAGAAGTGCATAATTTGAAAACAAGTGAGGTCATAGCAAATAGAAATAGTAAAGGCGGCATCACAGCATTAGTAAAGTGCTGAGATGTGCAGTCTGGGATAGATGATTTCCTCCTTTCCAGTGTTGATCAAATTCAGGAATCAGGGCCAGTAGGTGTTGTCCACTTGTTCATTCCCTTTGAATTCCCTTTTAAACTCCAAACACTTCATGCTACTTGAAACCTGGCTACTTCAAACATGGCTGCAAACAGCATAGGCTGCTGCACTTTCAGTTTTATAGGTCTAAAATTTCACCTGTCTGAATTAAATTCAGCTCAGACAACTTAATTAGCATCTGTGAGGCACATTACAACATTGCACTGATGCAGATTGAATTGATGCATATACATTGTACATACCCTTATATATAGTGTGCCTTCACTTGTGCATACAGATGTAGCCAGTCTTACTTTCCCCAATGCCCGGCAGCGAGGACTAATGCTGCATGGGGTCCAATATGAAAAAAGTCAGTGTCGTTACTCACTGAGCCACTCCTCCCTACAATCACTGTCTCTTTATAGGATTGAGTGGTGCAGCTAGTATGCTTTCCAGCATGCAAGCAGTTAACCTCCCCTGGAGAGACTTGTTGCAGCTGCAGAACTCTTGATTGATCAAGGAAGTGTAAAAGACAGACAAAGAGGGCTGCCTTCTGAGAGAGAGACTGCTTTTCCCAGAGAAGGGAGAGAGACTTCTGCCGAGGTAGGAAAAGGCTAGTCGCGGAGCCGGCTGGGACTGCCTGGGTTTTAAATCCCAGGAAGAAGGAAGGACACTAGACTGTTGAAGCAGGGATGTCCTGTCCAGGATTTTGGAACTACAGTGAGATTCTCTGAGCTCTTGCAGGGTCCAGAGAGAATTACCTGGAGCCCCAACAGGAACAGATAAGAAATAAGAAATAAACACTATATTGACGTGCAGAGACTGTGTATATTGTTAAGAGATAATAGTACATATTTTGAGCCGACAAGCAGCTTAGCTGGCGGCTACCGATAGAGAGGGCTACAGCTACTGTGTAGTTAGACTCCTATGAAGGAGTAGGTCTTATTTTTATGATTTGTTTTGACTTTAAGGGACGGTGGGCCTGTTAGTGTATAATTTTACTCTGAAAATAAACCCCGTGTAGAGAAATACAATTTCCACAGCCTTAATCGAACAAGTTTCAGGCCTTAATCTGGGACTAAAAGATACTGCAACGTGATGTGGTCATCACAATACATACAAACTCATATTACATTAACTCATAGATACAGTTTATGCACACATCTGCATACACTTATACATTCATATACACACTAATAGATATGGAGCAGATTGACTCTCCCTGGAGCCACACTCACATACAGACTCATGGGAGATTATGTCAATCCCTCAAGTCTATCCAAGATTTCTCTCACTCATCCTAGGACACTTTGCCAGTATGAAACCTAAAGACCCACCTGATGCTAGGGTCTTACAATGATTCCCCCCCCCCCCCCAAAAAAAAATGTCCAGTCAGAACCTGCAGTGCTGTTGCACTTGATACACATAACACAATGGAGGTATGTGAAAAAAATCTTAAACAGTGACTCTAGAGGCACAGCACATACTTTGTTTCTCATGTATTAGCTTTTGTCTGATCCAAATAAAAACATATATCTTGTTAAACTAGAGCTACTCAAGATAGCTTGCATCCAAGAACATAAGAAAAAGTGATGAACTGTGGCTCTACTTTACTCTCATTACCATATGTACAGACACAACAGGATTTTGCACATACAAATAGGTATCACTCTTCTACGCCTCTACTTGTGCTTGATGGAGATATCTCCAAGCAGTTTCAATCCCTAACTTATGCAACTTATCACACACAAAAACTGTTATGTTTAATAGGTACAGCTGTTTTTACAGAACACATAACCATGTAGTGTACCTGATAAAAAGTACAGTTTGAGGACATGTATGAATATCTACTAACTCTTTCTATAACCACTCCCTCCAATATCATGCTGACAAACGAGAAGAAAAAGGATGAAAATAACCTTGCTATATTTTTGCTTAGAGACAATACAAACTTTTGCACATAGTCCCCCACATCCTTATACATTCTGCATGAAGCCATTGTTGAGGTAATGCATGTAACTAAAATTAAGGAGATACATCTAGAGTGCTAAAGCATACAGCACTTTATGTGGACTTTTCCTTTAGTTTGCAAGTTAATTTCATCCCACTGTTATCATTTAGCGGAGTCCCTCTACCCTGCCTCTGGCACGGGGAACTGCTCCGCACGATCGAGGAGAAGTGGTGATGGCCATTTTGGATTTGGCGTGCACGTGCAGTTTTGTCAGTGCGGCAGTCATCTTAGATTGGCTCCGCAAGGACTGAAGCAGGACTACATGTCCCAGAATCCTCGAGGGGAGGGTTTAACACAATGGCTGATCCAGCCAATAGAAGGCATGCAGCCTAAAAGAACAGGATATCCTCTGTGGGCAGAGAGCCCATGAGTCAGTCACGTGGGAGCCAGGACAGGAGTAGGTAGTGTCCAGGGAGAAAGTGGCTTTCTGGGCTAGGCCTAGATTCCGCCCCCAAGGCCTCAGATAGGCCCCGAGCCAACCATTGCTCTGTATTGTAGGGAGGGTCCCAGATAGGGACCCTCCTCAACTTATCAGTACCGTACACTGCCGCGCTGGTGGACAGACATCAACGCGGCGGACTGAGGCTGAAAATGTTCAGAGACATTATGTGAGACACTCCAGCTAGAGATTGCACTGCGTGGAGGCCGGAATCCTTATGTGAGAGGGGATTGCTGTCAGATGCCCTGCTGTGTGGTACCTTTCCCAGCAAGTCTGCAAGCTGCCCCTGGTGTACTGGAGTGCCAAGGCAAGTATCACACATGCACCAATGGTTCACACGGGGGTAGCGCTACCTCACATTGGGTGGGACTTGTTCTGCGGACATCGGGTGTTTAGGTGCCCAGGGCACCCTCAGGACTTTGGGGAAGACCCACTGGGGTGTTGGGGTATTGCATCAGTGAGTTATTGTGTTGTTGCATACTGTGGGGTTACTGTAAAGCAATACCACACCATTTATGTATACACAAGAATGAGCACAGGCTGTCTTTGATTGGCCATTTGAGACATGTGATCTGTGACATCATCCATTGCGCCAAGTTACAAATCAGTCAGTCACCTAAGAGAAATCACTCACGGAAGAAACCCGCAGTGGTGAAACGGCCATCGGAGTGCTTTTTGCGGGGTCCAGTTTTTGCTGATTTATTTCCTTCTACCCTGTTGCGAGAGGCTGCCCGGTTGGTACCGGGTTGGTGCGGACTTTTTGCGGTAATCCCTGTGGGTTGAACAGACATGCAGGAGATACACTGGTGATATGGACTTTGTTTGTTCCCATTGACTGTCTTACTCTGCCGTCTGCTTTTTACCCATGCGTATTTATGCGACACTTTGGGAGTGGATTCTGACACTTAGCCTGCATTACATCTACCTCCTGCCCCCATATTTATGTGCTATATGCTCCCTTGTTAGAGCTCTCGTGGGGTGATTTTATGTACTATGTAGGAGGACTATATAATCACCACTTTTTCTATTGTATGAGGGCTGTATTTGCTTTTCTTCCATGTAGTATTTTTTCCTGCACACCCTATTAGGAGGTACTTAATGTTTTCTGCAAGTTTTTCTTGACAGGATTTATGTGTGCAGGCAACTCACTATACTGCAAGAACCATGCATCTCATTCTTTTTGTGTGTAGCTGACAATTATTAGGGTTTTTTGTTATTATGTGAATGTGATTATGTTTGCTTAGTCTACTAGTATATTTACTCATTAGAGTTTAGCTGTGTTCATTATTACTCTGCACTTTCACATTTACTCCAACCCTCTCTAGTGGTTTTTTTCTTTGGACCGGCCAGTTATAACTCGGAGTGGGATCCTTTGTGATATAGGGATCTCCCCTCTTTTCCTGCATAGGTCTTTGTTATCACTGGTTATCTACCATTTGTTATTTACTCACATGATAGTGGTGTCATTATTCAAGACTGTTTTTTTGATCCTCACTTGTTCTTAATTGGATTTTTTATTCTTCTTTCTTAGCACGAAAAGCAATCATTTCATGATAAATGAACTTTTTGCATTTTTGTATAATTGATCAGAGTGCTTGTTTTGGGATTTTCTGTCTCCTTTTTGGGTTTTGATTCTATCTTTCCCATAGCACCGCCACTTCACCATATCTGGTATATTTGTGTTTTTTTTTTTTATCTTGTTTTCTCATATTTTTTTATTTTTGATGCGGTTATGTTTGTGTGTGTGTGTGTATATATATATATATATATATATATATATATATATATATATATATATAGGGATTTTTTTTTTTTTTTTTTACATAGATTAATTGACTGCGGTGTGAAGAGGGATGAGATACTAAATGATCTGGTCTTGACTAAGAGTGTTTGAAAACAACCATTATTTTATCTATAATGTTCATGCTAAATGCAGGTAGCTCATGGGATGTGAAGCTATTCTCTTCACATTTTCTCTTTTTCAGTTTCTTAATGCTCCTCAAATTGGTTATTAATATCCAATGTCTTTAAATATTTTCTATTATGACTGATGATTACATGTACACAAATGTTATCTCATATATTTGAACACTAAAACATGGTGTTAATATTTATTTTTGCCACAACTATATAGTTTGAGCAAATGGAAGTATACAACAGGTCCTGTGACCTTGCACATGGTCAATCATCCTTGGAAAAATGACCCAATTTGTGCCAGTTTTGGAGCATTGCTCCAGTGTGTGAGACTTTATACATAACGTCAGAGAGGATTTCCTTTTGACAAATTACTTGTTTTGCAACCAGGAGACTGTAGTACATTCTTAATGCGCTTATTGCAATTACAATACCTATATTAATGTATTACAAGGCATACCAGGGTTTATCAAAGTCTTTCAGGTAGTAGACTAGGCTAAAAAGGTGTGCAAACAATAGAATCAGGTTTATCAAATAAACAAAATTCATTTAAAGTAGTAATCCTCCCAGAATGTCTTTTTTCTTAACCTTACCTGAACCTGGGGAGTCTCCCATAGCTTTTTTGTGGTCTATCAATGTCTAGGAAACCATCGGGTCCTAAGTTATTTGTAGTTTTCTTGTGCTATTTTGAGACAAAAAAAACTGCAAATATGGCTACTAAGACTTCAAACATGGCTCGGGGGTCTCCATTATGGGACGATCACTGACCTTGTGAACATGTTGTGCCTGGTGGCAGATATCCAGCCTGGTGTCAGAGTTATGGGAACCTAAACAATGGGAGACCACTCAGCAACTCCAGATTAGGAAACAAATGGCGACAATGTGGATTACTGCCTGTAACAGGCAGGCTTCAAGGCTCCTGTAGTTGTCTGAGGAATCCATCAGGGAGCGGATTAATTGCAGCTAAAGACAATTAACCAGTCTCCACCTGTCTAATCAGACCTGTAGAAAAGCCTCCTGCTGGAAACTGACAAGGAGACTCTTGAGCCCACAGGAGGACCGTGTGCTGACATCAAGACACAATGACTGCTCAGAATACAGCAGACCCAGGAACACGCCCAGATGCACCAACCAACCCAGATGCAGAGACTGCCATAAAGGGCCCCTACTTACAGATACCTCTTTGGACTTTTTGGGTTATAAGTTGGTAACAGGCTTTTCCTCCCGGCCCTGCAGATAGGGACTGGGGAAGTGAGTTAGCCCTTACACAGGGACAGGCTGTTTATTTGTTTATTTTTGTGTTTCCTGCATTGTTTAAAGTGACAGGCTGAATAAAGTCATGGTTTAATTTCCCCAAATCTGTCTCCCTTGGTTGTACTTTTGCACATGTCTCTTACACTGCCTCAAAGCAAATACCTTTAAAAAAAAAAAATGTGATACTATTCTGCCCATTCGTTTTGCAGCTGGAAAAATATTACACCTTCTGAAAAAACGTATACTGTCTTGACATACCAACACATGTACATTTCTATACACGGACCTTGGATTGACATTATGATATTCCAATAATTTCAGACTATACACATCATTTGTTAATGCAATAGAATGCAATATATACTGTATAAGATGCTGCACATTAGTGCTTCTGATCAAGTTGCAACATCCAGGTATACAGTTTGCCACAAACTCAGTATTCTCAGTGAAAACACTGACTAACAGAGAAGCTCAAGGGATCAAACTAGAGAGTCTTTGACCTTTGGACTAAAGATCAGTGTATTGCTCTGCTGTGCACTATATTGATTTGTAATGCAGAATGTTTAATTTCATGATGTAGTCTACTAAGCTAGTTGCCTTTTGTAAAATAGACAACAAAATTAGTCATGTGAACCTTTACTAATTAAGGTTACAGATAAATCCCTTCAGACCAAATCATCATCCTGCAAATAAATCAATAAAACAATGCCTAGCTAGCAGTGAAAACAAGAAATTCAATTAGATGCAGCAGGTTAGTACAATACAGATGTACAGTACACTTAAAAAGTTAAACATAACTACCTATTGTTGCGGTAACATCTATTCCAATCCTTCAATTTAACCATTCCCCAAAAGATTTTAAGCAAATCTAGTGCAGTATTTTCAAGCCAAGTCCGAAATCACCTATCCAGTTGGTACATGTAGCGCATCTAATATTATACTGGAGACGTTGTCAACCTATATTGACCCTTATAGTTTATAGTTTGTAACAACAAATCTAACATCTTAAAACATCACCAGGATAAAATAATCCCCTAGAGCATTTTGGACGCAATATTCTGTGGCAACAAAGTCACCTGTATTGTGGAGTAAGTGGTCATCATTGTGCAAGCCAAAAACTGACATGAGTGCCTTCAAGTGCAACTAGAAAGCCACATGCATAGGAATATGTACTGTAGCAGCTAAAACAAATTACAAATGTGTTGTTAGTCAATTCAATTTATGTGAAAAAAGCACACAATGCTACTGGCAAAATGAGCTATATATGAGCTATCATTCGTGTTGTAGCACAGTTTTATACTGTATCACCTGTTCTGCAGAAACACTTCTATACTATATGTATTGTAGATATACTATATGAGTAATCACCTGTGTATCAGCTATTGCATGTGTGTAATTACCTGTGCACCCAAAAGCTATACATTTCATGGTATGCGCAGGCCAACAGCCTTGTAGTAAAGTTGTCAGTGTGGTGACCAGTAATGATGAAGCCATATACCAAGCTGCAAACCATAACAAGAGTGCAAGTTACAGTATGTGAAACAGCCAAGCTACAGTGTATGCATGGAAGTACAGCCATATGAATGGTGCAATAATAATGTTCCTCCTAAAATGTTGCCATTTATACCACTAAATGGAAAACCAGGTTTTCTTCTAGGAGATTAACATGCTCCTTTTTTCATTATGCAGAAAATGATTATTCAATATTAAAGATTTCAGTGGTGTTAGTAATAGATCCCCTTAAACATTTTGTATTCCTAAATTAAGAATATACTCTCCCTAACTTCTATTTTGCCCACCAACATACTTGTCATTACATTAGTTTCTAGGCTAATTTGGAGCTTAGTTTAAGGAATACAAATGTCATGGATTTAAGTGTAGCCATGTATCATACATACATACTGTACATACATACATACAGTAGTACAGGTGTCCCTTTCCAAAGGGTTCTCCACCTATTTGGTTACTCAGCCACTGGCATCCATAAAGGCCTCACTGCTTTTGCCAATGATGTGGCCGGGAAATAATAACTCTGCAATTGTAATATCTTTGAGGTTATTTCTCAAGGTTTTGAAGAAGTCTGCAAAAATACCCTGTAAGTTAACTTGTGTAAGGTGCAATATAAGATCTCTCACTGAGCTTTTCTTTCTCGCAACAGAATGTCAAATGCAATAACCAATCTACTTGTAATGTATGTGTCTTAAGTGTGCTTTTCAGCCTAATTTTGCACAACATTTTACAATAACTTAATAGCATTCTTCACTTTCTGATGGGTATTTTTGTACCTAAGAATCGTTGTCCTACTATAATAAAAGGCTTGCCCACTTTGGCCAGATACACTATGTCACATTAGGCTGCTTTGCGTAAAGTTAACCTACTTAATTTCATTTAGTAATGCTATTCTTTAAAGGGAATAATCTAACATTTGACACAGTTTAACTCCTTTAAATAGCGTATTGTTACATTTGTCTGGGCATTGGTGCTAATCGTATGTAAAAAGAGTTGTTCTCCCTAACATTGCATATCCACTAACAGCCGCTCAGGTTAACACAGGAAATTAACATTATGCTATGTATGTTATATCTAAAGGTGACATTATTTCCATCCAGACCCTGTATGACCCTGACCTGTATGAACCTGACTCCCAAAACACACCTTTATACAATAACTGGCGAGATACCTGTGCACAGAAAGGAACACACCTGAGATACATGGGAAATAGCTAATGTTAATCATTTGACTTTGAATATACAAATTAGCATATTTCCCAGGTATCTTCATTTTTGTATACAGGTATCTCTCCACATAATGTAGAAAGATGTGTGTGTGTATCCGTCCCTTTGTGTCTTGGCTGCTCATACTCTTCTGACGTTGTGGCTTAAAAGTACCCCCATCTATTTTATTTACAGATGCAATGTGATTGGACACTGTATCATGTGCCAGCATCTTTAATTTTTTTTTAAAGAATGTAACATAATCTCCAAGGGACATAAACAACAAAACAGGTAGCGCTAACCGCAATGTGTGTGGTGTAGTAACTATTACCTTATATATTAAATAAAACTATACATAAGGGGCTGCCTAGGACACAAAGCCTGACCCCCTGGTCAGGAAAACAGTATGGACAGGGAATAGTTCCGTGGGCGCCTATAAAATTTTACCACTATAAAGGATATACGAAAACCAAGCCTGTTGGTTGTGAAGATTGTTGATCCTCACGGTGGGCTTGAAAACAAAGAGAAAGCACAACACATAGCGTAATACTGTTGAAACATTAAACAAACAACATATAAGACAACATATAACAGCTGAATACTGAAATGGTATTTTTAGGACAATAAAATCATTTAATAACAATTAATATTTAATATAATGCACAATTTGCATGGACATATAGATTTAAGCAATTAAAAATCTGAATAGGTGGTTCAACTGCTCCGTAGCACCAATGTTGATGATAGCAATGCCTACTCACCAGATGGAATAGGTTTGCAGGCAGTGGATATTTTAGAGAGTATCCCCTCTCATCTGTGTGCTGCTCTCTGCTTAGCTGGCGTCTCTGTCGGCTCGTGGGTGCAGCTCATCAGCAGGGACTCCTGCAGCTCCAGGAAGCACGTCTGAGCAGATGGAACTCAGCTGCAGCTGATTCAGCACGATGTCAGCCACGGACCACCGTGAGCTCGTCTATCTGCTGCTCACTGCTAGCTGGCGTCTCTATCCGCTCGTGGACGCAACTTGTCAGCAGGTACTCCTGCAGGGCGCCAAGCAGGGCGCTTGAATAATGGGAAACCGCAACAGCTGTTTCAACTCGTCGGCGGCTATAAGAGATGGTTAGCTGGCAGCTCACGTTGATTCACCAATGTACGGGGGGTACTACACCAATGTGTGCGGGGCTTGAACCTCCACCCTACGCGTTTCAAGAGCGATCTGCTCTCTTCCTCAGCGGTGAATCAACGTGAGCTGCCAGCTAACCATCTCTTATAGCCGCCGACGAGTTGAACCAGCTGTTGCGGTTTCCCATTATTCAAGCGCCCTGCTTGGCGCCCTGCAGGAGTACCTGCTGACAAGTTGCGTCCACGAGCGGATAGAGACGCCAGCTAGCAGTGAGCAGCAGATAGACGAGCTCACGGTGGTCCGTGGCTGACATCGTGCTGAATCAGCTGCAGCTGAGTTCCATCTGCTCAGACGTGCTTCCTGGAGCTGCAGGAGTCCCTGCTGATGAGCTGCACCCACGAGCCGACAGAGACGCCAGCTAAGCAGAGAGCAGCACACAGATGAGAGGGGATACTCTCTAAAATATCCACTGCCTGCAAACCTATTCCATCTGGTGAGTAGGCATTGCTATCATCAACATTGGTGCTACGGAGCAGTTGAACCACCTATTCAGATTTTTAATTGCTTAAATCTATATGTCCATGCAAATTGTGCATTATATTAAATATTAATTGTTATTAAATGATTTTATTGTCCTAAAAATACCATTTCAGTATTCAGCTGTTATATGTTGTCTTATATGTTGTTTGTTTAATGTTTCAACAGTATTACGCTATGTGTTGTGCTTTCTCTTTGTTTTCAAGCCCACCGTGAGGATCAACAATCTTCACAACCAACAGGCTTGGTTTTCGTATATCCTTTATAGTGGTAAAATTTTATAGGCGCCCACGGAACTATTCCCTGTCCATAATCTCCAAGGGAGGTACGTCACATCCTTAAAACCACATGGCTATATCACATGGTATTACAGCCAATAGGATTGAAGTTTAAAGGATGATGTCACATCCTTTTGAACTAATATAACTATCACATGATATTACAGCCAATGAGATTGAAGACGCTTGAAAGTGGTTAGGCCTCCCGGGTGGGTTAATCCCTTAATTACTATAGCGGTTTATTTATTTATTTATAAAATATTTTACCAGGAAGTAATACATTGAGAGTTACCTCTCGTTTTCAAGTATGTCCTGGGCACAGAGTAAAACAAAATAATACATGGTTACAAATACAGTTACATAAATGAACAAGGTATACATTATATACAAGACATTGCATGCACAGTTAAAGAAAATATATATTATGAGCGTATGAAACAGTTACAGACCAGATTAAAGTGTGAGACAGCCTTAGATTTGAAATTGATTTGAAATCTTAGATTGAAGAGCGGTTATTAACCGCTAAGGTGATTAAGGGGTTAGGGGCCATTAGATTGTATTTTGTCTTGTATTCTTGCTGGCATCGTAGGACATGGACATGGAGTATGCTGACGAGGACGCCTTTCATGATTGCACGAGTAAGTAGAAAGGTTTATTTACTTTACTTATGCTGGCTGTCAAATGTTTGATTTTATAATGGGAAAATTAGCTATTATCCATATCTGCATAATAGTTATTTTCAGTGGTCGACAAATCACCAAAAAATTGACTCGCCGAACAAAAAAATCTACTCGCCACCTAGTACCACACGTGTGCTGCTTGGGCCAATAGGAGCTCGCCACAATGTTAAATCCACTCGCCCGTGGCGTGCAAATGTATAGGTTTGTCGAACACTGGTTATTTTGCCCATTAATGTACTGTATGTGTTGTGGGGGGTTGTTGGGGTTAGAGGAGGTGGGTAGTAGCATTGTTGTGTTTATTATTGTTTCTTGGGGGTAGAGGTATTGGGTGAAGGGGGTAGTATCCCCACGGCTGGGTGTATAGGCCTTCCGGGGGAGAGCGGGACTGGTTAACCCCTTCATTACCATAGCTGTTCCCACCGCTATGGTAGTGAATGGGGTTAACTTCTCTCCCAATCTTAAAAGCAGGCCTAACCCCCCTCCCCCCGAGAACTACTAACCCCTTCATTCACTCCACTAGCTGCTCATCCACTCCACTAGCCTCTAAGGTAATGAAGCTGTTTTAATATACATTTTATTACCTAGTGTAGATGACCATAATGGGGCCTGTATCTCGGGAACCAGGGGTCCCGGACCTGAAATCAACGTGGTTCTGCTCCGAAGACCCCCTGTGCATCTACACTAGTAATACATTTTTTATTAAAAAACATAAATTTCTGGTGAGATTTGCGCACAGAGAGCCAGGTAATCGAGGCTTTCAGAATACCGTCATAGCAAAACCCCAAAAACAGGAGGCGTAAACGGTAGGGCAATTTTTTTTATGAAGGCTTATACAATAGGCCCCAATGAAGGAGTCCAGTGCCAGATTAACCCATTGATGTATGGCCATCGAACCTTTCCCGTTAAAGCTACAACATAGACCCGGCAAGGAAAATGCCAATGTGGACTTTATGTCGGAGAGTCGGGCTTCAGCCCAGGTATATACAAACACGGGAGGATTATGACAGTGTAGATTTCCTGACAAATTACTAATACATGTGTAAAACCCCTTCCCTACCCCTAAGGGAAACAGCAGGTGCTATGCGCTATGGTGCTACTTGTTAGGCATTCGGGGGGCCTAAGCCTCTGCTCCTAGGGAGCCTGCGATGAATGACTGCAGCGCCTCCACCTGTGGGGTATATCAATACGGTATATCCCAAATAATCCCACTCACAACAGGGTATAAAATACGCCTTTACTATGGTCCCATAGTATATCCCAAATATAATATTATGTACCACAACAATAGTAACGACAAATATAACACAATAACAATACAATATAGGGCTTTTCCCCCACAATACTTAGATTGCCCTGAGCACCTAGAACCCAGTGTCCATCAGAGCCTCCCTTGTCCCACATGTATATGTGAGGGCTTCTCTACCTTCCCTTGTGTAACGTTGGTGCACGTCTACTTTCCTGGTACGGGTCTGTAACCAGGAGAAGCTCCCAAGGAATATGGGGGTCGGGTCCCATGCCGTGGGGTCTCTGACACCAAGCCCCTCATGCCTAACGTTCAGGCCGCCATGCGATGCTGTCTCCAGCAGGAGTATCTCTCTCACAGTCTGCTGACCTGCTTCACTGGAGTATCACACTCCAGGGGTAATCCCTATGCTGTGGGGGTCCTGACAATACTACAGTGAGTGACTGCCTGGGGCATAAGGGTAAGGTTCTGGCTTAGTACATGAAGCTTGACTATCTCCCTAAAATCTACCTCCTCCTACGGCTCCAGTTCAAATGCCACACAGGTCTCAGAACTCTGAGACCTGCAACTGTAACTAACGGAACGTGGAGGAAATCCTGGTCTGCAGGCCCTCCCCTTCCGGTGGCACCAACCGCAACATGGTCACCGCGCTACACACAATCCTTGGTACACACGTGGCACCAACCACAACTTCCCCCGATCCTTTCGAGCCACGGAACTGGCTTCCTACAGAGGTAAGGGAAGTGCCCTGCTACACATGTATAGCTGCTGAGAACAGCGCTGAACTGGTTAAATCTCAGCCTTAAGTAATTAGCCAACCCTCACCTGGAGCATTAGCAGGGTTTAAAAGGCCTGAGACTTGCTGCAGTCGGGGTTTGACCCTGGAACCCGTTGGGGCACACTGCTACTGGAATCAAAAAACCCTTTTCTTGCATAAAGATTGAGCCTTGCAGGCCAAGGACTCAGACATGTTCTGTACTGTTTTAATGAACTATGCTAACATTGCTGAAAGTAAGCTGATTTATGTTGTATTGCACATAAGCTGAATGTAAGCTCTTTGTGTTCTACATTTTAAGGCTAAATAAAAAGCCTATTCTCAGAACCCCCACGTGTTGTGGCCTACTCACTGTAACATTCCCCTTATGAGACATTGGGCAACATGCAGTAAGCAGCGGAAAGGCATTTCTCGCCACTTTCCCGCCTAAAAAGCCTATCCGTATTCAGAAAGGGGCCAGAAAGTGTCGAGATTAAAAAAAAAACGCCAGTTTTGCTGGCGTTTTTTTTTTTTCCGATGGTGGCGAGGCGAGAAGGCACTTTCCACCAAAAAATCCAACTTTTTCCGCCACGCTGTATTCTAGTAGAGGCGAGTAGCTAAGCGGAGCTATTCGCCACTCTAGAATGGCATTTTGCAGGTGGATCAGCCACGCAAGAAAAAGATGGCAAGTTGCTGCTGAGAGGCAGCGGAAGAGTGGCGGATCGGCACTTAGAAAAAATTCAGGCCTTTTTCCTGGCTGGGATTGATGCCGGTGGTCTCCGGAGCTGATACCATTAATATCAGCACCGGACCCCCCCAGCATGCATCCGAGGCAGGAAAAATGCATTTAAAGGCCACTTCATTACCTTAGCGGTTAACCACTAAGCTAATGAAGGGGTTAAACAGCCGTGCCAGCTTTATTGTGGGTAGTGGGGGTGGGTGAAGGGGGTATTTGGCCCTTGTTGTTTGTTTAGGGCTTGCGGGGGGGTTGCGGGTGCACTTAACCCCTTCACGACTGTAGTGGTTAATACCGCTACGGTCATGAAGGGGTTAAGGCCTCCCGCTACCCACCCGCAAGCCCTAAACAACCACCGTTGGGGCTAATACCCCCTTCACCCACCCCCACTACCCACAA
This sequence comes from Ascaphus truei, assembly GCF_040206685.1. Lineage (NCBI taxonomy): Eukaryota > Metazoa > Chordata > Amphibia > Anura > Ascaphidae > Ascaphus > Ascaphus truei. The sequence continues at coordinate 392,509,839 of NC_134485.1, forward strand.
TAAAAAAATACACACAACAGCCCCACACTAACTAAATAAATATATATATATATATATATATATATATATAAATATATATATATGACCCCAACAACACCTATACCCCCCTGACATACAAAACAGTAATGGGCACAATGACTATTATCCACAAATGGATAATAGTGCAGTTGTCCATTTAAAATACATACAGAACAATAAAGACATTAAATACATATAGCACTCACCCATGTGCAGCTGCCACGATGAAGGCCATCCTCATCTTCATCCTGCCCATGCCCCACCCGCTTCTGCAAAACAGACACAAGAATAAAAACATCCAATGTAATGTCACCTAACCCCGTAATCACCATAGCGGTTATTAACCGCTACAGTCATTAAGGGGTTAACCCACCATCACCCACATACCCTCCCCCACTAACCCCCCCCACCCCCTGAGGCCTAACCACCCTCACCCACTACCCACAAGGGAGTCCTACCACATACCCTCGGGGCCAATTCCCCCTCCCCCAACACATACAGTACGATAATGTGCCAATTAACTATTACCCACATAGGGATAATACATTATTTGGCCATTATTAAACACATTAAATACTGTAGTAAAATAAAGAAAATTCTACTAACCTCATCAATAAGAAGGCTCCGTCGCCAGCATCATCCTTGGGGTCCGTTGCCAAAATAATAAATAGCCAATACATATCAATGACATTAACATACCAATGAACCCCTTAATCACCTTATCGGGTACTAACCTCAAAGGTAATTAAGGGGTGAAGCCATCCTGCAATGGCAATACCACTTATGCATAACATCCTCAATGAATTAAAAAGCAATTTCCTAAACAAATCTCATGTAATCATTCAATCTGAAGACTCAAATGCCACTTAAAACATTGCATTTACAGTGTATACATGTAGCATAACATGTAAGCTACATGTACACGCTGCAAATCAATGTAAACAATACAATAATCCAACTAAAATAGCCTGACATCACAAGAAGTATATTATGTAATCCAATAAAGTCACCATCAATGAATTAACAGACATGAATTACATCCCTAAACAATTAAAATACCATCCATACCAATTACACAATTAACTATAGCTATCGTTACAGAGAACAAGTTCAAAACATACAAAAAAGGACACCACAAATTACAATATACTAAAGCAAGCCTCTCCATAACCTACAGAACAGCATAGAAGCCCAAAAATTACATCTCTCTAATAATAAAATACATTTAACACACATCTATGCATAGCAGCATAGCCACAATCATTTACAATACAGTAAATCAAGCTTTTACAACACTATCATTTCTTACCCTGTATGTAGATATCTCTCTAGACATACATACATACATACAGTGGCAAGAAATGATATGCATAAAAAAAATTAACACATGAAAAAACAAAAAAAAACACACTTACATGATATACATTTCTTTATTTAACTTACCATTACTTGACCCCACCGACTCCCGTTGATCAGCTTACTCACGAACCAATCCACGAACAGGAACCCTTAAATAATAAACCAGAAAATAATAAACATTAAAATAATAAAACACGACAATCCAGGGGTCTTCTAGTTGTAATCCATCTTCATCTGTATTCTTCTACCTTCTTCCGGGGTCTTCTTGCCGTCTGGTGCCACACCTTGGTCTTCTTTCTTCAGTAGGAGGTCCTTCCTCCGTGGCGTCTGGCTTCAAAATGAGACGACATAGGCTTTTAAAGGCCTATGATGTCACATTTTCGTCATATGGTTCCCATGGCCCTGATTGGGCCGTGAAAACCATGCGTTTTGGCCGATGTAAAAAAAATGATGACATCACTTAAAAGCAAAGAAAGCACAGCCAATCAGAATGGCTTTGCTTCAATTGCCTTTAAGATGACGTCATGTCATGAAAAGAAACATGGCCGGACTCACATGGTACGGCAGCCAATCAGAGCGTGGGAAGTCTGATAGTGTTGTAAAAGCTTGATTTACTGTATTGTAAATGATTTTTGCTATACTGCTATGCATAGATGTGTGTTAAATGTATTTTATCATTAGAGAGATGTAATTTTTGGGCTTCTATGCTGTACTGTAGGTTATGGAGAGGCTTTCTTTAGTATATTGTAATTTTTGGTGTCCTTTTTTGTATGTTTTGAACTTGTTCTCTGTAACGATAGCTATAGTTAATTGTGTAATTGATATGGATGGTATTTTAATTGTTTAGGGATGTAATTCATGTCTGTTAATTCATTGATGGTGACTTTATTGGATTACATAATATACTTCTTGTGATGTCAGGCTATTTTAGATGGATTATTGTATTGTTAACATTGATTTGCAGCGTGTACATGTAGCTTACATGTTATGCTACATGTATACACTGTAAATGCAAAGTTTTAGTGGCATTTGAGGCTTCAGATTGAATGATTGCATGAGATTTGTTTAGGAAATTGCTTTTTAATTCATTGAGGATGTTTTGCATAAGTGGTGTTGCCATTGCAGGATGGCTTCACCCCTTAATTACCTTTGAGGTTAGTACGGTATTTAATGTGTTTAATAATGGCCAAATAATGTATTATCCCTATGTGGATAATAGTTATTTGGCACATTATTGTACTGTATGTGTTGGGGGGCGGGGGTATTGGCCACAAGGGTATGTGGTAGGACTCCCTTGTGGGTAGTGGGTGACGGTGGTTAGGCCTCAGGGGGTGGGGGGGGTTAGTGGGGGAGGGTATGTGGGTGATGGTGGGTTAACCCCTTAATGACTGTAGCGGTTAATAACCGCTATGGTGATTAAGGGGTTATGGGACATTACATTGGATGTTTTTATTCTTGTGTCTGTTTTGCAGAAGTGGATGGGGCATGGGCAGGATGAAGATGAGGATGGCCTTCATCGTGGCAGCCGCACATGTGTGAGTGCTATATGTATTTAATGTCTTTATTGTTCTGTATGTATTTTAAATGGACAACTGCACTATTATTCATTTGTGGATAATAGTAATGTTGCCCATTACTGTATTGTATGTTGTGTATTGCTGCTATGTTTATTGGGGGCATTTGTCCCCAATAAACATGCTATTATGCGTTAACCCCTTCATTGCCATAGCGGCTATCCGTTATGGTAATGAAGCAGCATTAATGTATTTTAATAATATTGTGCGGGAGCAGGGGGCCCCCTGAGCTGAACCGCATTTATTTGTGGCTCACAGACCCCCTGTTTCCCGAGTTACAGGCCCCGGTTTGGGGCATCGGTTACAGTGTGGACGCCATGTTTATTGCGATCACGTAGCGTATGGGACGCTATAAACATGGCGGCGACACTGCCCATCCGATCACACATACCGGGGCCTGTAACTCGGGAAGCAGGGGGTCCCTGGTCCACAAAGTGATGCGGTTCAGCTTGGGGGACCCCCTGCTCACTGTACAGTATTATTAAATAAATATTAATGCTGCTTCGCTACCATAGCAGATACCCTGTAAGGTAAGGAACGAGTCTTTATTGATATGTGTGTTTTACTCATAGTCTAGATGTGCAGAGGGTCTCCGGAGCTGAAGCGCTTTTGTTTTAGGTCCGGGGACCCCCTGCTTCCCGAGATACAGACCCTTTTATGGGGTGCCGGTATCCCTCTGCTTTGTTTACATTCCGCGGTCACGTGATCGGGACCTTTAAATGCCGAGGGATACCGGCACCTCATAAAGGGGTCTGTATCTCGGGAAGCATGGGGTCCCCGGACCTGAAACCAATGCGGTTCAGCTCTGGAGACCCCCTGCACATGTACACTATGAATAAAATTTGTTCTAAAAATAATTTTTATTCTGCTGATGTTTGCGATGAGAGAGCAGCGGATCTCTCTCTGCTGCAAACACAACTCAGCAGGGGACGGCTTCTCGGCAGTTTCTCGCCAGGCAGCCGTTCCGCCACCGGTTACACGCCATTTCATCAAATGGTGGTGGCGCATTCATTCCCCAGGGATTCGCCCCTTACAGCATACAGCCAGTTTAACACGCCAAAAACATGGCTAATTGCTAAACTGGCTAATGCATTTTTTTCGCTGCTTACTGCATGATACCCATTATTGGATAATGTTTCACAAGGGGTTTTTTTGTTTGCCTTCCTGTGGATCAATATACTATAAATACAAATATAGGATAAGTATCTGTTGTCTAAATTTAACATACTGTACTGTAGGTTGAACTTGATGAACATTTGTCTTTTTTCAACCTTGTCTGCTATACAACTATGTAACTTTCCTGCACTGTCATACACCTTATAGTCCATTCAGGTCATTGGGGTGTAAGGTGTCTTTCAGCACTAGAAAGTGTCTTATTGCAGAATACTACTAAGTAAATATAAACCCCTATCAAATAGATCTCCACTACAGAAATGTAAATAAATAAATGCATTTCAGTGTTTATGTCTAACACTCGTTAAATAAATATTACTGAGATATAAAAAAAATGACAGTCAAGCGTAAAAATATATACAACTAAACTGAATGTGAAAATGCAAGACAAACTATTTACTGAAATCTATTATGACTTTACTGTAGGTAATGCATACAGCAATGAGATAGTAGAATAAGTAATGTGTTACATGTACTCTGCCAGAATCAATATCTAAGAGCACACCTCAATTATTTCAATTTTCGTTTTGCTCATGTTCATAGGCCATAATGAGTTTCTCTTATATGAATGTAAATCCTCAATTTACAGTAGTTAGACTAGAGGTTAAAAAGATGTTATCGATAAACTGCTTATGAAAAGGGTTTAAGCAAAAGTCAATGCCCTATTTGTCTAAAGTACATTTCTTTGGACAAATCAATTTAAACAAAATTCAGGAGATTTTACCCTTCAAGAAATGTACAAATTCCCACCATACTTGTTTAAGTTATATGAATTCTGTATTTAGTAGCTTAAGGATATTTGAATATTTGAGTTACGAGAAAGTTTCCTTCAAAAAAAATAAAAAATCTCATACATCATAAATGCCCCAATAGTATAGAATGTCAGTATCCTTCCAGCGCACAAAAAAGCATAAATAATAAATTAAGAATACTGTATTTTAGAGAAAAAAAACATGTATCCTATTCCTCATCATCCTGACTGAGATCATAATCATCATATCATGGCAAGTAGTTTAAAAGTACTTTGTCCCCTGGAGCTCAAATACTCTGTATGCTACAGTAAACGGTGGTTGAGGAAGTACTGTACAGTAAGGTCAAATTAGCGAGTCATAGTAATATGTATATATTTATATGTATTTATATAGCACCACCAATGTACAGAACGTAGTGCTTTACAAAATTAGCAAGATAGTGCAGGAAGATATTATACATTGTGCATTAAATCCGGAAGTTAAACAATGGAAATTAGGGTGTCCCGCTGAACACAGATTACAATCTAAATGGAAAACTGGAACAATTACAGAATAAAATAGGAGCAAGTGCCATATAGAACATATTTGAGGGGGTAAGTAAATGCATCAGTAGGAGACGAGTAGTCTTAGGCCTAAACTACCCAAATGCTTCACTAAAGAAGTGAGATTTGAGGTGTGAGTTGGAGGTGGGGAAAGGATGTGGATTGAAGAATATTGGGTGGGAGGGGGGGTTACATCAGAGTGCTGTAGAGACGAATGGAACAGAGAGGAGACAGCCTTCAGAAGAATGTATGTGACGATCAGGATTAAATCTAAGATGTAAGAGGAGGTAGAAGAATGTAGAGCCTTGAAGAAAAGTAGAATTTTATAGTAAATATAGAGTTTGATGGGGAGCCATTGAAGGGATTTCAGGAAAATTGGGTCAGAGACAGACCTACGAGATTGAGGACTTTAGGAATTGCATTTTTAATAAATTGTAGGTTATCGAGTTGGGAGGCATAAAGGTCATACAGAGGAATGTTGCAATAGTCAAGTTGCAAGATAATGAGGGCATGCATGAGAGTTTTAGTTGTAGAGAAACAGAGGAAATGGTTAATTCTGGTGATGTTGTGGAGTAAAGAAAACAACAAGATTTAACAACAGTGTGAATGTAACAGGAGATGGAGAGGGAAGAATCAAATAGTACACAGTATCTAGGCAACATGTTTTTGAGACTGGCTGATTGCTAGGGTTATTGACTGTGACAGAAAATTGAGTAATTGGGCCTAGTTGGGGTTATGATGAGCTCCATTTTAGACATGTTAAGTTTCATGCAACAGAGGGCAATCCAGCATGAAATAGCAGAGGCACAATCAGTTATTTAAGGATAGGTGTCGGGAGTAAGTTTAGAGGCTGAAAGATACAGTTTCATGTCATTCTCATAGAGGTGATATTTAAAGCCAAAGAAGCTTATGAGATTGCAAAGGGAGATTGTATATAGACAGAAAGGGAGTGGCCCCAGGACACAGCCCTGAGGCACACTAACAGACCACTCCACATGAGAAGAGGAGGAGAAAGCAATAGATATGTTACATTGGTGGTTAGAAAGATAGATAACTAGGCGAGGTTTTTTATTTACATATACCAAGAGTGAAGATTTTGCAGTAGAGGGTGGTCAACAGTGTGAAATGCAGCAGAGATCAAGCAAAATAAGAAGTGAGTAGAGCCCTTTAGACTTGTCAATGCATAGATCATTAACTAATTTGGTGAGGGAAGTTTCAGTAGTATGAGTAGTTTGGGAGCTAGTTAGCAATGGGAGTAGGAGAGTATTAGCATCCAATAAATTGAGTAAGTGTCAAAAGACAACGTGTTCACGAAGCTTGGATGAAAACGACAAAAGAGTGACAATGTAATAGTTAGAGGAAGAAATATGATCAGGCGTGTTGTCTTTGAGGAAAGCTGAGATTATTGCATGTTTGAAAACAAAGATAAAGGTGCCTGAGCAGAGATAGAAAATAAATATGTATGTAAGTATAGTTAGGAGTGTTATTCTGTGCAGAGAGACATATCTTTTTACAATTTACTTGGTTTTATGCTATGTTTAATCACTGCTGTTTGTTTTGTTACAGATATGTCCTGTATCTGTGCTTAAATTCCTGCGCCTGAGTGCCTGGCCATACCCAGTCCTGTTTGGAGATTACTTCACATGTGATCCACGACGTAATGCTGGCGGCCCCTTCAAATATTCTGTCTCTGCTCTGTACAGAATAACACTCCCGGAAGAAGCCTCACGGCGAGACAGCCATCGGAGTTACCAGTCGCGACCACATCTCCCTTCTACTCATCAGTTGCCTGCCGCCACTGCTGCTGCTGCTGATCGCTGCCTCATAGATGTTACAGATGCAGAAAGCTTTTCATTTACAAACCGGATTCGCCATAAGACCAGAGTGTCCGCTCACGTGACCGGACCGATTCGCCTGTTTGTGCTATACCGTCGCTGCGTGTCTGGCTGCTTACTTTGTTTGCAATGGAGGAATTCCCTGACTGATGAGAATCACTTCACTTTTACACTGCTGATAAACCCAGAACTGCTAACAACACTACTATTGCTGAACTGCTACTTTAGGCAGTACAACACGCTTGCTAGAAGACTTTTATTGTTACTTAATTGACACTCTCTCAGGACGTTCTGATACACTGGTTACCTTTATCTGGCAGGGTTACCACCGTTAATTACCTGTCCTATACATCATTTGCATTGGTCTGAGCTTATTTTTGTTCCACCATGTAATTATGTTAGGTAGTTTAGTTTACTGACCGGACGGTCCATCATACTTTAGGGAATACTTTTTTCCCTTTGGTGGGTTTGAGCTCTAAGTGTGTTGTTTAATTTTTTTTGCATTTGTGTGCTACTTATAAGTGTTTCTTTTCTGGTTCGCTTAATCACTTTATACTTTGATTTTGATTTTTCCATATCTAGCTATCTGTATAGTAATTAGGAGTTTAGTGGTCTTTCGTTTTCTAATTCAATTTTACTTATTTTTTGTTTTTTCTGTGTTACCAAAAAAAAACATCTTATTTTGAATAACTTGAGTGCTTTTTATAGGGCTTCTTTCTTCTCTTTTGTGTGTTTTTGTGTGTGTGTGTGTGTATATATATATATATATATATATATATAAAAACAAAACAGAAATAATAAAGGAGCGCCTAATGCAACAACCTGCCTAACTGTGAATAAGTAGCCAACTGCGTTGATACAACCTATGGGGTGGCTAAAGTGAAATAATATAATTAAAAAACCCTATGTAATTCTAAGATAAAATGTGTAATAACTTTAATACAAAGTGTACATAACAAAATTGTTAAAAAATGCTTCTGGAAAAAAAAAATTATTATGTTGTAATACAAAAAATATCTAGAATGAAATAAAAAATATAAAAAATATAAAAAATATGAAAAAATGAAAATAAAAACTTTTTTCCAAAAAACTTTTAAAAAACCTTAAAAGTCACAGAGTCCTGTTCCAAGTGAATGCATCCAGGTATAGGCAGCCCGTTTATAAGGGATCACAACTCCCTAGGAATACCTATGAAAGAAAAAAGAAAAGAAAACAGGCGCACACCTAGTGCATTAAAGTTTAACAATAATTTTATGGAACATTTAAAACCAGACAAATGCCCACTCACAAGTAAAGCGTTATTTAAAAGCAATTATGAGATTGGCCCTCATAAGCCAGTGGTGCCGTTCGAGCCTGTAATGGTGTCCTCTCGTGCGCGGTCTCCTTCTACCGGAAGTGACGCTCACCCGGTCTGGTGTCCCGCACAAAACGGAAGTCCCTCCAGGAAACCGAGGCCTCTCCTGACTGCCTCTAGCTGCAGCAGCTTGATTGGTGGTGCAGCAGCTAGAGGCAGTCAGGAGAGGCCTCGGTTTCCTGGAGGGACTTCCGTTTTGTGCGGGACACCAGACCGGGTGAGCGTCACTTCTGGTAGAAGGAGACCGCGCACGAGAGGACACCATTACAGGCTCGAACGGCACCACTGGCTTATGAGGGCCAATCTCATAATTGCTTTTAAATAACGCTTTACTTGTGAGTGGGCATTTGTCTGGTTTTAAATGTTCCATAAAATTATTGTTAAACTTTAATGCAATAGGTGTGCGCCTGTTTTCTTTTCTTTTTTCTTTCATATATATATATATATATATATATATATATATATATATATATATATACACACAAACACCCAAAAGAGAAGAAAGAAGCCCTATAAAAAGCACTCCAGTAAAAAAAAGCACTTAAGAAGCCCTATAAAAAAGCACTCAAGGGCTTCTTTCTTCTCTTTTGTGTGTTTGTGTGTGTGTGTGTGTGTGTATATATATATATATATATATATATATATGTAGCGGTCATGTAAAATGGCTACAGTCATCTCTCCTGCTGACAGTAAGGCCTGGTAAGTTGTGGGCATGCCAGCAGTAATTATGGAGGTTTGCCCTCACACCCTAGTGAGGTGCCCTGTGTATGGATGGGAGTGGTCACAGGCTCTGACTCCATGGTTAGTGATGTCAGAGGTGTGTCAGTTTCCAGAGTGTACATAAGGCACAGCACTGTGTCTAAAAGTTAGTTCTGCGTGGTTCTGAGTAGTTCTGCCAGAGTTCTGAGAGGAGTAAAAGTTATGTTATAGTAGCTGAGTAAGAAGACTGTGTCCAGGGACCTGGCACAGGGTAAAGACATCCCGGCTGGGATTGGGAATCCCTATTAAAGGAGAATTACACCTTTCAAAGGAAAGCACTGAATGATTATGAGTGGCTAGAGAAACTACTGCGAGGGGCAGCTAGCCCACCTCAAGCAATAAAGATGCTCTTAATTACAAACCCTCTCATGTACATGTGTGGAGTGATTGTACAGAGAGGAGCACCACAGAGGAGTTCCTCGCCAGGACCATCCCCAAGTGACCGAAGGGACACTGATGAGGTGGAGGCGCTGCACTGGAACTAGGTAGGACTCAGCACACTACCTCAGCTGCCTGTCTGGACGGGTCCTCCCCACACACCATCATGCGGGAGACTCAGGAGTCCTGTTGCCAACAGGTGCACCACCAGACACTATCACACTGTAATGGGGACCGGTTAGACCACAGGGGCCAATGTGAGATTGGGTGGGTCAGGCCGGTTCACAAAAACCGTTACATTTGGAGGCGAGCTGCTGAGATCAGATCTGTCAACAGGACAGGCTCTAGCTAGGCACACTGGGAAACAGGGAGAGTGTCTGCTGCCACTCTGTGCTGCGTAGGGACGGACCTAGGGGTGGTCAAGGGCTGACAGGGTATTGTCAGTTCGCAGGGACGACCTAGGGGCCTGAAAGGAGTGAGGGGTTTGGAGCCGGGCTATAGCTGACCGAGTCACTTTGAGGTAGTGCTAGTTGGTAGGACGCCAGAAGGGATAGCCTGTTAACGTGGTCAGGAATCCTGGAGAGGGTCTGCGCTAGGCTGACCAAGAGAGGTAGACGCCCCAAGTACTGCATGGCAGAGCCAGAGTACTCTAGCCCATTCCAGACACACCATAGGGAGCACAGACTGGGAGGAAGGAGTTACAGCAGACACTGAGAGAGTGAGCCTAGCCTGAGGTAGTGCAACATGAGTCCAGCCTAGATCAGGTACACATGTGGTGGTGCATCTGAGCAAATCTTTATTGTACTGGTGTGGTGGCTGCCCCGCAGAGCGGAGCCCCATGTACGATAATTGGTACGAGAGCGTGACAACCCAAGGAATGGAGTATCCGCGTGGTGCGGAGAGCCCAAAATGGCGATCAGAGGCTGATGGGGAAGTACCCGTGGCGTGCGCCCCACTGAAGAGCAAACTGTCGCTGAGCTGTCTCTAACTAATCTGCTCTGGAGTGGAGCGAAGGCTGTGGCTGCCCCGTTTTTGTCCTGTCTGGGACACCGAGGTGCCAACCTTGAGGAGTGTGAGGACATTGTGATAACTGGGGGGGAACCCAGCGAGGAAAGCAAACAAACTGACATTTCAGGCTTAAAAGCTATCCAAAATGGCGGTTCCCGCTTGCTAGGGAGACCGCGTGGGCCAGTCGCAGAGAAATTGGCTGATTCAGGACTTGAAAAAAGCTGGCCGGGAATGGCACGAACAGCAGAGCCCCGCCCTGATGGGGGGTATGGCGCGAAAGCTATGGCTGCGCCTTCATGGACAGTGACTCACTCGGCCCCTGTGCTGAGTCAACCGCTTAGTCTATGGGACCCTCCCCTGATTTCCACCAGGGGGAGTGACTTTCAACTATGGCCTGTGGGAATGCACCCACTGGGCCCAGGGACTGATATCCAGACGGCGCCACTACAGGACGTAGTTCTGGCCGCGGAGGTAGCGTGCAAAAAGGAGGGATATTTTGCACGAAAGGCAGCTGCCAGGAGAAGGCGGGAACTAGCCGCGGGCAAAGAATCCCACTCTGATGAGGAAATTGGCGCGAAAACGCAGACCGCGCCCCCCAGGACTGAAAAAAGGCGCAGCCTTAATTAAGGGGCATGCTATTCCCCTGTGGGACCCGCCCATAATTGCAACCCCTGGGGGCGGGTTCCAGCTATGCCAGCGTAAGGAGGAGCCGAAGCAGGAAGTGGCTGGCCCAGCAGCTTCTACCAGTCAGTTGCGAGGAACCACTGATCTGGAGAGACCCATACAGAAAGTGGTCCCTACTAAAAGAATGGCCTGCTCCTCCACTGTGGGCACTATGGTCTCCACCCAGCCCTACTCGGTACCCGGCGGGGTACTGGTAGTCAGGGTGGCCAACACCGAGACGGTGGTCGGGCTCTGCCTTCAATGCGGGCTGCCCGGAGGCATTGTTAACACAGCGGCACGTTGCCCACAATGCGGGACATTATACTTGTGGCCAATGCCGACGTTCATTCCGATCCAATCTGCTGACCCCCCGGGGGATACGGCTAGGCGCTCCGCCGAGTCCCCTGGTGCACTGTGGATCAGTCGTGCAAGTCCCGGAGAAAGGGGACTGGAGTCGATTAAATCGGCTGGGTAAGCAGCAACCGAGACGGTCGGGTCACCCCCCGACCGCACTGAAAAGAGACTATCGCCCCGATCGGTGACCCCTAAGTCGGGGAAGGGAGACTACTCGGATGAGGATCTCCGCGAGCTAGTGGAGGTGAAATCAAGGCCCAGGACAGAACCGGGGAGGACGACACCCCGTGGCGTGAGTAGCAGCCTGGAAACCGGGGCGTCCCCCGCAGATCGGTGAGCCGAGAGACGGAGTCCCTCCGCCCAAGGATATGGCGGCGACGGGCGAGAGACGCAGACACCCCTGCTGAATGGTAAGAGAAAGCCACTTACTTATCTTGCTCCGGTAGACGGTGTAGCGGAAACAAGGCCGTGCCAGGCCCAAGACGCACGTGCGGAGAAGATACCACTTCCGGTGGAGACGACAGCGGAGCTTCCGGATGTCGTCATCGAGGAAGAGATCCCGCATGGGGGTCCAACTCAAGATGGCGGCGCTTCCGGTTCCGGAGAGGACATAATTTCCGGTGGCAACGGCGAAACAGACGGGAAGGATGCAGCGATGCTTCAGCGATCGGGTGAAGGTCCCCGATCACCTCAAGGGCCCAAGAGCTGGATGGGCGAACCGCAGACTGAGGAGGGTGAGCTGTCCTCCTTGGATCAGTCCATGGACAGCCGGGAACGGGTCGTAGCCCCGTGGCGTATCCCCTCTTGCCCTTACGCCCAACCCCACGCCCTAGGTAAAAACCCCTGCCCCCATCACCTGTTCCACGGGGGTCCCCGCCTAGCCTGGAACTTGTGGACGTACCTTTGGGGGGGGAGGAGAGACGGACTGGGGAAAGACAGCGCAGTTTGCGCTACGGAGGGCATTTCTCGGGGAGGGGGGGAGAATTAGGTAAGGCCGCGGTAGGCCGGTGGTTGCCTCCTGCGACCAACAAAACAGAGGACAAGGCCCTGGGATCATCACGGTGGTCCGTACCCTACGGTCGGCACGGACATCGGGGGTATTTTCATGGGGGGATGCGGAAGAGAGTGACTCAGGGGATTCGCACAGGTTCAAGGAACACCGTTGGTGGGCCCCACTCTTTGAAGGTTATGTGGCCTGGATGGATCGTACGCGATTCCTTATCCGAAGGAGGATGTAGTCGATTTTTGGTGGGCCGAGGGAGAATTCACCCCTGAGCAGCGAGATAGGGAGCTGCAGGATCGGTGGTTTAAGATTGAGCACAGGGAGATAGAGAGCCCATGGGTCCCGACACACTGTCAGACCCTGTGGATCCTGACGAACCCCTGTCATGGGTGCTACCTGGGAGGGCAGGTAGGGCTGACCTGACCAGGATCAGTAGAGCGGAACGGGCAATAATGGCTCGATATAAGTCTTCCCACGGGTTGGAGTACCCTTATGTCCCTGAACCACTCATGGAGGAGATAGAAGAGAACAGGGAAAGGTGGCTTAGGAAAACCATCGAGATGTACCTGGTCAGTAAAGGGAATGAAGTTACTGGAAGGAGGGCAGAGGACAGAATAGATCACCTGATGCGAGTGTGGAGTATAGGGAGGAATATACACAAACAAAGGGTGACCTATAGGCCCGAGAGGGGACTGCCTAGGCATTATCATGTTACGGTCCTGGACATGGGTGGTAGAGAGGTTAGAAAACCTGACCCGAGTCACTATTATTAGGGGGTACTAAGGCATTATGCGGGCTCGTGGCTGCTGGTCGGGGCGGGCTTGGCGAGATGTCACTGTGGTCATTTTTCTGTTATATAGTACCATCTGTGGATGTTAACAATTATGTGTTATGTGTTACAGTGCTTCCTGGAAGAAGGTATGTAAATTTAGGTCCCAGCGAGGACGATGGGATTCACCAGGGGGATAATGTAGCGTCATGTAAAATGGCTACAGTCATCTCTCCTGCTGACAGTAAGGCCTGGTAAGTTGTGGGCATGCCAGCAGTAATTATGGAGGTTTGCCCTCACACCCTAGTGAGGTGCCCTGTGTATGGGATGGGAGTGGTCACAGGCTCTGACTCCATGGTTAGTGATGTCAGAGGTGTGTCAGTTTCCAGAGTGTACATAAGGCACAGCACTGTGTCTAAAAGTTAGTTCTGCGTGGTTCTGAGTAGTTCTGCCAGAGTTCTGAGAGGAGTAAAAGTTATGTTATAGTAGCTGAGTAAGAAGACTGTGTCCAGGGACCTGGCACAGGGTAAAGACATCCCGGCTGGGATAGGGAATCCCTATTAAAGGAGAATTACACCTTTCAAAGGGAAGCACTGAATGATTATGAGTGGCTAGAGAAACTACTGCGAGGGTCATGCTAGCCCACCTCAAGCAATAAAGATGCTCTTAATTACAAACCCTCTCGTGTACATGTGTGGAGTGATTGTACAGAGAGGAGCACCACAGAGGAGTTCCTCGCCAGGACCATCCCCAAGTGACCGAAGGGACCCTGATGAGGTGGAGGCGCTGCACTGGAACTAGGTAGGACTCAGCACACTACCTCAGCTGCCTGTCTGGACGGGTCCTCCCCACACACCATCATGCGGGAGACTCAGGAGTCCTGTTGCCAACAGGTGCACCACCAGACACTATCACACTGTAATGGGGACCGGTTAGACCACAGGGGCCAATGTGAGATTGGGTGGGTCAGGCCGGTTCACAAAAACCGTTACATATATATATATACATTTTACCATGGTAATGAAAGTATTTCACTATAGCCGAGTATGAATAATAAATGCTATATGTAATGGCGTTCATGAGAGTGGACTCTCAGCTAAAAAGACTACATGCAAGAGATATGGCAAAGGTCAACAGTGCCTGAAATGTTAGTCCTCAGAAGTTTGTTAGAAATAGCTTTGGGCAAGAGAGCGTTGTGAAAACTAGGTAAGCCCAGAGGATCAAATGTGTATATATATATATTATATTTTTTTTTTCCAGGCAACAATATGTGTGTGTATATAATATTACCTAATAAGAGAGCGAACGAGAGAGAGAGAGAGAGAGAGAGAGAGAGAGAGAGAGAGAGAGAGGAGAGAGAGAGGAGAGAGAGAGAGATGAGAGAGAGAGAGAGAGAGAGAGAGAGAGAGAGAGAGAGAGAGAGAGAGAGAGAGAACGAGAACGAGAGAGAGAGAACAAGAGAGAGAGAACAAGAGAGAGAGAGAGAGAACAAGAGGAGAGAGAGAAGAGAGAGAGAGAGAGAGAGAGAGAGAGAGAGAGAGAGAGAGAGAGAGAGAGAGACGAGAGTGAGAGAGAGAGAGAGAGAGAGAGAGAGAACAAGAGAGAGAGAGAGAGAGAGAACAAGAGAGAGAACAAGAGAGAGAGAGAGAGAAGAGAGAGAGAGAGAGAGAGAGAGAGAGAGAACAAGAGAGAGAGAGAGAGAGAGAGAGAGAGAGAGAGAGAGAGAGAGAGAGAGAGAGAGAGAGAACAAGAGAGAGAGAGAACAAGAGAGAGAGAGAACAAGAGAGAGAACAAGAGAGAGAACAAGAGAGAGAGAGAGAGAGAGAACAAGAGAGAGAGAGAGAGAACAAGAGAGAGAGGGAGAGAGAGAGATAACAAGAGAGAGAGAGAGAGAGAACAAGAGAGAGAGAGAGAGAACAAGAGAGAGAGAGAACGAGAGAAAGAGAGAGAGAACGAGAGAGAGAGAGAGAATGAGAGAGAGAGAGAGAGAGAACAAGAGAGAGAGAGAGAGAGAGAGAGAGAGAGAGAGAACAAGAGAGAGAGAGAGAGAACAAGAGAAAGAGAGGAAGAGAACAAGAGAAAGAGAGAGAGAGAACAAGAGAAAGTGAGAGAGAGAACAAGAGAAAGAGAGAGAAAACAAACTAACAAACATAAAACAGTCTTATAGATGTTGCATGCAATCTCAATAATAAAGACTCCCAACCCTACAATATCAGTAGATCAACTGATGATATCCAGTGATTCAAAGACAAGATTATGGTTGTATTTATATAGTGTTAATTCACAATGCTACTGCAATATCTCATAACATTAGACACTATTCTATTTCTTTACATATTCAGACTCCCCATCAATCATGAGGATATGATAATATATCTTATGGGGACCCATTACTTAAGTTAGGATCCGTGGGTGATTTTATTTTTGTTTTTTTTATCTATGTTAAATGTGTCAACATTTTTAGAATGTAATTTGTGCAAATAAATAATTTTATATGATATATGCTTATTCAGTATTTTATATGTTGTTGTTAGATTTTTCACTATGTATAAAATTGATTGTGTTTATTAAGTGCGTGTCATTATATTAATAATAGTCTTCTACACTGTATCTTTAGATTTAAATTAGTATCAATGATGCAATCATTAGAATAAAGATATTGGTTGGGTACTTATAGCACAGCAGGTGTAGGTGGGGGCCAGAGACTCCTGACAAAGCTGCTTAACAGATAAACGCAAAGAGTGAGTTCACAACGGCTCCATCAGAGACTCAGGAGAGGAGCAGTGCAGAAGGAGCGTCTTTCTGGTTACCTAGCGACCGGACCGGATCCAGGAAGTGATGTCATCAGTTAACGAGGCTCCGTCGAGGGTGGTGGGAACGTAACTCACCGCACTTGTGGGAACCACCGATATAGCACTACCACTGTTTATATTTTTATCTGATGTAAGCCTCTAATTCAGAGGCTCATTGGTGGGCTTTTATTAGCTGACAAAGTTTTATTACCATCTGCACTATCATTGCCTTTTGCTTTCTGGGTCACCAGTACGAGTGAGGCACAGTCACCTCATCTGCCACTGTTTTGGAAATGCCTGATTATTCCACTGGTTTGTGAGTATAACCATTGGAGATTGCACTCATGTATTCTATTGTGTTTTGATATACTACTCTATGTCAATTTCTCCCTTTCTCCCTGGTACATGTCCTCCGCTCCCCTGGTTTGTGAACTATATCTCATAACATGCCTGGTTTCAAGCCACGTTTGTGAGTGAGCTATTTTTTACCAGTCCAGCCTATTATATTGTTTATTAGTAATACACTAGGAATGTGCCTGTTCTTCTTTTTGTTTTGATAGAGAGATAGATATAGATAATGTGAAGAGATTGGGGCACGCACTTAAATAGTATAGACCAAACTACTTATTTATTAATTTATCAAATGTTTTACCTTAAAGTAATACATTGAGAGTTCCCTCTGGTTTTCAAGTATGTTCTGGGCATAGAGTTATGACAACAAATACATGGTTACAAATACATACTGGAGAGAGTGCTGATATCAGAGTACCTACTGTATAAGGTATTGTACAAAAAAAATGCATATTTATGGTGTGCCTATCCCTTTCTTATTTTTGTATACTATATACCTGTATGTATAACAAAAATAAAGATCTTTTCACAGACAGACCACTTCAAATTTATTAAATGTGTGTTCTTGCCTAAAATCATACGGGACATAAATATTTATTTGGAAGAAATTCTGCAAAAATCTTAAACCCAGAAGGAAATTAAACTGGTAGGCCAGTGTTATTTAGTAGCCTATTACTAAACAAATACATGTAACAAATAAATAAAAAGATCAACATGTTTCACTCTGACCTTGTTCATTTCAATACCTTTTGATTTTAATTAAAGCTGACCGTTTATCGACTTTGGGTTATATATCCATAAAATAAATAAAATATCAAGTACAGTATATGACTGTTCGCTGTAATGTGGAATAATTGTATGGGTGTGCTTGTTTTTGTGAAATTTCTCATCTTCTTTAGCCATGTAATCAAATCTGTCATTATGATGAATCTGTATGAAAATGATACTATATTTAATTAGCACGTTAATATGCATTCTGTTTAATACATTGTCCTGTACAACCTCCAAAATGTTCTTGAACAGACAAAATACTGCTTTAACTATAGACGCTATTGTAACTAAATGTATTGTGAAATCTTGAGTCTTTTAAACTACAGCAGGGGTGACTTCTACAATGGGATGTAAAACTACTTGTTGTTCTGCTTGGCATTTACTTTTTAAATTGATCCAGATCTCTCCCTCTTACGCCAGAATCCCTATCTCTAGAACATAATTGGGGTAGAAAAAAAGTAATGCTATTGGCAATACTATGGGACAGAGCACAAGGGCTAAACTGTTTAAACTGCTAAAAAGTGGACAATGAGCATATTAAAAAAAAAATATTAGGCTCACTATCTCCAACAGGTTTTAAAAAGAGGATACTCACCAATTATAAAATATCTAAAAGTTGGATGTCACACTAACTTTGCACTGGTTGTCTTGAGAAAAGTTCATTTTAGAACCAAAACATAGAAATACAATGTGAGTATACAGTTTGTAGATATGGATACCTCTCGTATCTTTATAATAATAATAGCATGTTCCTGTATAGCGCTGCTAATTGTACGCAGCGCTTTACAGAGACATTTTGCAGGCACAGGTCCCTGCCCCGTAGAGCTTACAATCTATGTTTTGGGTGCCGGTTACCATCTATCCTTACACCCCCGTTTATTTTCTGTGGCAGTCCTGTAAGTAGGATTCCGGTTTTACCCACCGGATCCCACGTGTGCTACCTCATCTTTTTATTGTGATAATTAATAAATAATAAATTTTTAGGATTAGTCAGCCTTACCTGTTTTATGTAGTGTTTGTCTTGTCTTGTTAGTCCTGCATGTTTGGTCATTTGCATACTGCACTATGATATGTTCTCTTTCTCTCTGTTTGTTTTTTCTCCCATGCACATGTTAAAGGAGTCTATCCATTGAAGCCAAGCTGTGAAGATACTTCTGCAGCCATCTGCTATTCAAAGACTTTTTCTTTGCTGGACATTATTTCCACCTTGGACTAATTGGCGCCGGTCTGTATTGTTTATTATTTGGGTGCCTCACGCTACCTTCTGCCCTTATCTAGTACAGTATCATGACACATCATCAACTCCTCATTTAATTATTGCAAGAAAAGGTAAAAGAAATTTGCTTAAACTCTGTTGATAATTCTACGTTAGTAAAAGCTACTAATAATATTCTATATTTGCCAAAAACAATAAGACAGATTATACTGTATATATAAGAAAAATGCACAGCATTGCTTTGTTGATACGGTACCTTCCCAACACAACTCTACCTTTGGTTTCTTAACAAAATGCCAATGTACAACATTCGATTCTCGACTTAGAAGATTGCAGCCGGAATAGCAGCAAAAGCTCTTTAATGTTCTTGCCCTGCTTCTGTAATTCAAATGCAAAGAAACCTGAACTACTGTAGGTCAGTTCCAGCTCCAACCAACCAATGCATTGCTGCGAAGGAAAAAAATCCCATTTTCCCAGTTGGTCAGTATCTATGGGAATCATTTTTTCATGAGAAACAAAAGTTATATATCTGGAAAAACACAATTTCCCTCCACTGCTTCTTCTTGACAATTCTTCTCTTCAGGGGGAATATTTACCCAACCCACTAGGTTTCTAATTGGTGATTGGTCTAGTCTCTTTTTGTGGCATTAATATACTTTTAAATTATTGGCATACATTAATTAACCATCATGTGCTTCCATTTTTTTTCACCACGGTCACTGCTGTTTCATTAGTTTCACTGTACAGCACTTCCTTTATTTCCATGAATAAACAATTAAGATAATAATAAGAGTTAATTCATATTTTATGCAGTTTGTTTTAATGTCTTATAATTGTGTTGTTTGTTTTCAGGAATGCGTGAAATTATGTGGTTGCGGGTAAAAGTATTGTAGTATATACGTAGTGTGACATTTGTAACTACAGTCACAGTTGTCTATTGCCATGCTTGGTACACTAGAAAAATATTTTTTTTTTACAAATCTGAACATACCCCTCTCTGTGGAGCTGGAAATCATGTGTAAACTATACAAATAAATCTATTATTATTATTATTATTATTATTATATTTTGCTATTATAAAGTGCCTCTGCATTATTCTCTTGCTAATATGCAAGAATAACTGTGACATTTTAGCAATGATAGATGCAGTCCTGCTATTTGTAAAATTGTAGGTTGGAGGCGCGCTCTCTCTCTTCTCTATGGAGAAGATTTGCTACAGTTAATTCAGATTAGGAGTATTGGAACACAAGTTGGTGTTAATTGCCCTTCATTGCAATAGCAATGCAAAATCGAGCCCTTTATCAGAGCAAATTGGATTCCAGCGAATTAGACATATTTAAACTGCCCAAAAACGAATTACAATTTGAAGCAATACAAATCAGGAGTTTTTGATACACTTATTAAAAAAAATATATGCTGTGAAATTGTGTCAAGATATCTCATGTGTTTGCTATTCAATACATAGAAATGTGGCGATATAAAAAAAAGGATATAGTCATCATTATGCACAAATATTAAAATAAAATAAATTGGTCTTGGGAAACATTTGGTTATTTCCATGATGATCTGAAGAGATTTTATATATATATATATATATATATATATATATATATATATATAGAGCTAGGGAAAGTACAATAATGGACTCTGATGTTAAATGTATATTTTTTTTAGATATGTTTGATGTACTGTATATTGTATATGAAAACATGTAAGGCATGCAGCTATAAAGCTTATATATAAAGTACAATAATGTGTGTTTTTATATTTCTTTCTTGGAATCTGCCACCTTAGCTTCTCATGGTTATTGCCTAGCTACTGCTATATATATTTTAGTTCTATCTATTTTGTCCTATTATGTAGCAATAAACATGCAGGAACACACAGCTATATCACTACGGTGAGAGAAAAGGTGGCGATAATGCCAATTGAGTGGTTGAAAACTGCAGATAAATGGATCAACATGAAAAAAAGTGCAATGCTTGATGTCAGAGTTCCCTTTTCATAACAAATGTGCTACCTGGTAGTTCTATCTCTCTATTCTTGTTAATAACCACTCTGTAGCCCATTGCTGTTACCTATCTTAGATCCTGTATGCAGTAGCTATGGGGGTTTACTGCCAGCTAGCTGCTTTTAATTAATCTGTTGTTTCTAGCTACTGACCAGTATTTCTCACACAATTTAGTTTACTGCTGAAAGTCAGAAGATATTAACAAAAAAACAAATGGGCTGATTTGTTTCACCATGACTTGTTCCTCAAATAGCAGTTGGTAGACTGTGGCACAATTGAACATCTTACTGCAACAGATAGATGGTTGTTAAAAGATACTGGTGCAGAGATGGCAGTGTTCATTATATAAGTGATATTACAAAGTGCAGGGAAACAGTTACAGGTGAGGAGAAACCTGCTTGTGCAGCCAACACAACATAGGCAAACAATTTCTTCATTACCTGATGAAAGGTCCATATGAGACCTGAAACATTGTTTTTCCACTGTTCTTGGCTGTTACATTAAATGGAGAACTTCATTATGAAGAAATTGTTTGTTCATTATATACTGTAAGTGAACCACAATGTCTCAGCTAAATGATCATCCACTGACATACTATAATTGTGTATGGAGATCCACACTTGGCCATTGTCCTGCCAACTAGAACGCAATATGAATGTATTTATAGTATTACAGATGATCTTGTAAGCACACATCAGTCTTGTAAAGTCATCATCGCTAAATTATGATCTATGACTGACTGTTTAAAATATATTTTCAAATTAAAAATATTAAACGCTTATGCAGTATACACTGACTAATTCCCATTTAGCTTTAAAAATGTAGCCTTGGTCCCAAATACCATTTTTCCAGTCTTGTCAGTGTTTAAAAACAGTTTGTTTTGGGGAATCCAATTTTCAAGTCTCAAAAAGTCAGATTGAAGTACGTGTTCAAGGTCGGAGAGGCTATGGCTGTGTGCATATAAGATTGTGTCATCTGCATACATGTGTATTGAAGCTCCCTTACAAGCTGTAGGAAGATCATTGATGAACACTGAGAAGAGTAGGGGCCCCAGAACAGAGCCTTGCGGGACACCACAGGTGATATCCAAGGGGTTGGAGTTGGAGCCTGAGATGGACACATGTTGGGATCTACCTGATAGGTAGGAATGAAACCAGCTTAAAGCATGCTTCCCTATTTCAGACCACTGGAGTTTGTTGAGCAAGATAACATGATCAACAGTATCAAAAGCCATTGCAAAATCTAGGAATATTGCACCAGGGAGTTGTCCCCGTTCCATTCCACACTGGATTTCATTGCAAACTTTTAGCAGGGTAGTTACGGTGTAGTGTTTGGGGCAAAAGCCAGATTGGAATTGGCTAGGGAAATTTGTTTTGGTATAGTAATGTAATTTAAATGTATTTATGATATGCTAACAGGAAAGATATATGTACATATACACACACAAACACCATTGTGTAAACTAAGGTTAGAGACCTTCCTTGAAAGAAACCTTGATCAACACATATATATATATATATATATATATATATATATATATATATATATATATATATATATATATATATATATAATTTCTATCCTCCGTGCTACAGTATACTGTACTGAGTTTATCTCAGTTCTTTTCTCACCGCGATCAACATCTAGTACTACAGGCAATCTGCACAGCAAACAGTTACAGATACCATATAGGACCGGAGACAAAGCCTTGTGGAATCAACATGCACTGCAACTCTACCTATTGTGTATTTTATTAGGCTTCTTTAAGTACTGTAGTTTACATGTAGCTGAAGAACAGGAAGGAGCCTGATAAAATGATCTGTACTAGCAGTTGGTTACATTTCAAAGAACGTTGAAATAATGATGATGCCATTACGGCTGAATGTCAGATGAGAGATGCATTCAGCACACACAGTCACAGTAAAATCAGAAGAATAGATGGCTGAGATTGTAATACTGCAATAAATAACTAACACAATATATGAACATTCCTTAAGACATGTACAGTATCACACATTGTGCAAGCATAACCAGTTAAATGTGTTTCTAAACAATAAATAGTGTATCTACATTTCCAACATATAAAGCAAAGGTTGTCCAAACACCATGAGCAATTGTAAAAGTTGTATTTAAAGTAGAATCAATACTTTATTACAAAGGATTTTATAGAACATCTGAACACCTCACAGCTCAAATTATTTTCCTCCTGCATAACAGCTTTGCTGCCTTGAGCCAGAAAAGACTCTTGGCTCTCATAAAAGTCCATTTCCTGAAACGGCAGTATCATTACACCCTTGTATCTTAAAAAAATAAAAATGTTTTTATAAGAAGGATGTTATAAGATTATAAAATGGATCCCTTACCATGTTAACAGATTTTCTAGAAGCAATGTGGTTTTATTTAGAGTTGCACATCATTTTCTGTAATGTTGTAGAACTTTACGAAATATAATCTTGTAAAACAACATTCTCAATTAATATAGGGGTTAATATGATCGTAATAACATATTTTGAAGCATGAGTGATCATTTCTTAATTACTTGTTATTAAATACCAATGCAATCCTTGTTACTGTCCACATTCTCAGCTGTAAAATGTTCCTGGTCATACAAAGGGTGTAAATAACATTTTGTATTTTGCAAACATGTTCATGAAATTGTTTCTTAATGTGACAAATGCATGTTTTTATGCACATTAAAAACACTTAAGAAAATGAAAACTGTGGAATATTCATATTCAGTGACATATTTTGTGCACACTCAAATAGTATATTGATCTGTGTCCATGTTCATAAATTATACACCGATCTTATTTTATTGTGTTAATTTTTTATCACGTCAACCTGTATTTCCTCTCTTTCTGTAATTGTACCTGCTACAGTATATTCATTGTTTTGCCGGGTTCTCTTGTTGTTATTATTGACTACTGTTGAATTTTGTTTCTCTGTTTGTTGTATACTCTGAATAATCTAATAAATAAAGACAAAATATTGACAAAAAATAAAAGCTTGTTGTTTATTATATGTCTTTGAAATGTGTAAGAATTAAATAAATATGTGTATCGGGGTACTGTACCAATGTTTGTCCTGTATCCATGACATTTTCCTGGATTCTGAAAAAAGTTATTGTTATTCCTCCAGAAGCTCACTTTTGTTATTCGGTATCTGGTACCTCTGACAGATCAGGGTATGGGTATGTACTGATCACTTTTCGGACATTGATTCATCAATCCCCTTCAATGGATGAGGGGATCCTGCAGAGCTCAACCAAAATGCTCCTAGCTGCAGGGAACCTCTGGTTGATGGTAAATTCAAACTTTAATTTTCACACAAAAAAACAGACAACAAATATGGTTGCTAGGTTAGCAATAGAATGTTGTAGAGTCAGATCCCAATGATTCTAGCCTTGGAACAAACATAGGGTTTCCATGGTTGAGAGCTTCATGGTTGAGCTCAACCAGATTCATCCCTCAGATCTCTGAACATAAAAAAAAAGAATATATAAAACATATTTGAGATCAGCACATACAGTAGTGCTACTTTAAATGCTCCATACAGTAGTTTCTACATGGTATGTAATTCAGTAGCATAAAAAAAAACCTCTAGATGGTGATAAAAAAAACCCTAGTTGCATGCACACTACAGGGTATACCTAAAATGCTAACAAATCAACAAATACACTTTTTTTTTTACATCAATTTGGAACTGAACAGATGAAATTTCATACTAATGGCAAGTGAAGAATATACAGTAAATCCAGAGACAGATTAGCCATAGCAGAGAGATGAAAGCAAAATATTTTCTCTGACATTACTTATCTTAATAAAATATAGTATTGGTCAGTGATGATACTGATAGATACAGTAACTCATTTATTTGACAATTAACGGTCAGTTCCTACTACATACTGGAATCAGTAGTCAGTCTAGGAAGTCGAAAGCCATGATTATAGTGCCGGAGGCGGCGCACGCCAAATCAAATACCTGGTGTCCAATGACGCTGCACATAGTGGGTGTGACCGCGCGGAAGCACGACGGAGCAGCTGTATCCAGAGACAACAAAATAATTTGTCACGTGACCATCGCGTGTGCAATCGTCAGCACTATAATCGCGGCCTAACGGTCAATGCAGATCCTAAAGGAAAGGCTATACTTAAGAAATAATCCCCGAAGAACAGGGTATTGCTGGCCAATAATACCCTGGCTGGAAGAGTTGAAGGCCCGAGGCGAAGTCGAGGGACTTTAACCCAGCCAGGGCATTATTGGCCAGTAATGCCCTGTTCTGAGGGGATTATTACTATTGAAGGCAAAATGTAGGCTTTTTAAAAAAAAAAAATCATAAAAAAGATACACTTTTGTAGTCATATTGATTTTTATCAGCATGATTGTCTACATTATTTTGCTTTTACTGCAAGTTTATTTAAAGAAAATTGTACATACACACAGCCCCCTCTATATATATATATATAGACACACACACACACAAACACACACACACACACACACACACACACACACACACACACACACACACACACACTGCAGCCCCCCCTTTATACACACATACACTCTGCAGTCCCCCCTACACACTCTGCAGCTCCCCCTCCTCTACAACCACAAAACACACTGCAGCCCTCCTCCACCCTCTACACTCATAAAACACGCACACACACAACAGTCCCCCCTCTACACCCACAAACACACTGCAGCCCCTGTAAAACCAAAAAACTGCAGACACAGACACACACATACCAAACACACACTCTGCAGCCCTCCTCCACCCTCTACACCCACCAAAACACACTCTGCAGCCCTCCTCCACCCTCTACACCCACAAAACACACTGCACACACACACTAACAAAACAAACTGCTTCCCCCTCTACATCCACAAAACACACAGCAGCACCCCCCTACACCCACTGCAGCCCCCTGTAAACCCACACATTGCAGACACACACACACACACACACAAACACTGCACCTCCTCCACCCACAAAACACACACTGCAGACACACACAAACCAACAAAACAGACATTGCACCTCTACATCCACAAAAACGCACCAGCAGCCCCCTCCCTACACCACGGCGGCCCCCTCTAAACCAACACACTGCACACACACAACACTCTGCACCCCTCTTCCACCCACTAACTGCACACTGAAGACATACACTGCAGCCCCCCTCTGCACCCACAAAACACACACTGCTGCCCCCTCTACACAAACAAAACACACACACAGCAGACACACACCAACAAAACAAACTCTGCTTCCCCCTCTACACCCACACACCCACACGCGCACGCGCATGCGCACACACCAGTAAAACACTCTACTGGCCCCTTTACACCCACAAAACACACAGCAGACACACAAACCTCTCCCCTCACTCTCCTGTGCCAATCACTCTTGAGGCAGGGAGGGGGAGGAGTCAGTGCCTTGCTGCTACCTCCTTTCCAATTGCCTCCCCTGTCTGAGAGCTGATCTTTGTGAATGAGAACTGAAAGCTGATTGGCTGAAAAACCTGGCAGCGTGCCAAAAATTCTGGGCCATTACTGATTGGAATTTTAACAAATCAGAGACCAGGGATTTCAATAATGCCCGAAATTTAACAGCTGTAATAATCTATAAAAATAAAACACCTTTTCAAAAGGAGCCAGTAACCCAGCAAGATGTATTTTCTGGCTGCTAAAATCATACTACTTTACCAGCACTTAGCTTAATATGATAAAAGAATATAAAACATTTAAAAAAAACATCTCCTTGTAGTGAGAAAGTGAATGTGAAAGAACAAGCACTGCCTGCACCTACCATTCCCTATATAATGGAAGGGATTTAGTGGGGGGAAGAAGACGCACAATTCTCAATTTACAAATCTGTAACCAGGGTCTTGAAATTGCTATCTTGCCTGCTTTGAGGTGGTGAGATAAAAATGCGAGTTGTTTAGAAGCGATTTAGCCTTTTGCACTTATCGGAGCTACTAGAATACAGCTAGTTTAAAAAAAAAATGTGAGTTTAGTCATTCCGCCCGAATTTGCACATCCAGAATGTAAACACTTCAAAAAAGTTTTATTCGCATGGTTTGGACATGTTAGAAGGACTTACAGAATAGCTCATTTGCTTCCAGAGTGCACTTTAGAAGCGGTTTGTCACAATTCAGAGCTATTAGGCCCTATAATCTTTATTGTATGCTGGCTGCTCATTTAGCGTTGATATCACTGAAACAATGCTTCCTATCAAATATAATGAACTAAATGTGTCATGTAGTATTAAGAGCACTGCAGGTTACTCAGATATTGAAGGGGTTTATGTTTTAAAGAAAAATGTCTTCATGTGTTTTTTTTATGGTTTTAATGTCTGCCAATTAAAACAAGTATTGGTTTCAGACACAGGACTGTCGACAGGTTCTTGGCCCAACTTCCGGCTGGGCCTAACTTCCAGGGTCGGACCAATGAAACAGTATAAATATGAAATTAAAAAGGATAATTTGCAATTACTTTTGTTAAAACTGAGATAAACTGAAAACTGCATTTTTAAACTTCACATTTTTATTAATTAACTATCTTTAAAGAAGCAATCCATGCAATATCCTAGATGTGTGTTTTTTTTTTAAATAGGTTAGTATTTTTAGTAAATACTTACTACATTTTTTTAAATTATTTAACTCGTAATGCAATTTTTAATGAGTTTTGATATAATGAGCATCCTTTGAATTCAATAGTAGGTTTTAGTAACCTCCCGAACAGTGCAAGGTCTGTATAACACCTGTTTGTGATAATTTGTTGCCAATATTCCCAGCAGTTTGAGTTGCATACTGAAACAATAGATAATGTTACATTAGTAATATAAGAATACATTGTAGCTGCTGAGTTACACTGACTTGAAGGATTGATTGAAACTGAAAGGCAATCATTTAGTGAACCCTAGGAAGCAGGATCTTTGCTGTTTGATCATAGGAAAACAAATCAATCGTCAGTTTAGGTAATTTGTTTTCAATAAAGGTAATCAAAGGCTGCATACAGATGCAGTGGCCGTTATTCGAACAAATCTCAAAATGGATTCTCGAGATATGCCTGTGATCCTCACTAGTTTTGCTGGGGCAGACTATAATGGCCATCGGATTAACACAGCCGGGGTCGCTGCTATGCGAGTCCTACCAGGGTCTGCCTTTCTGTAATAGACGCCCAGATAGCCCCTGAGGAAGACTTTACAGTGGAAACACGTGTTGGGGGATATCAGTTACCACTAAAGGAGCCCTTGTTGATGACATCTGGAGTGGAAGACAACTTTAATCAGCCCAGTACCTGCTGTGACGGCCGTGGAGCGGATGCTATTTGCTGTGAATACTTTGTCTGACCCAGGGTGGTCTGAATGCTCTCAAACAAAGGCACTTATGTAAGTGGAATACTTTGTGTTTTTAACATTAAAAACAGTACTATACTATTTTGCTTTTCCCCTCTTTTTGTATATGGAATTTCCCCCTCTCTATGTGGATCTGGAGTACCTGTCTGGAGACATAAGTTGGTAACATTGAATAACCACAACGCTCTGATTTCAAGTTAAACACGTGAGTGCAAATTTTATAGAACTTCCAGCATTGAAGCTAATTTGCTGAAGTAGACAATATTGCACTATTTGGTGTTTTTACTCTCTTACATGTCCTGATGTGATTTGCGCACCTGTTTCTCCTTCGGTGGTATCTCATAGCCTGACTGTGTATGATACCTTGTTTTGTATGAGTGGGATGGGTATATATATATTGTGATGCCGACACCACATTGAAATCTCTTTTGTCCCAAATGAGGCAGGAAACACTGTATGTCTCTATACTTGGGGTTTATTTACAGGGATAAATAATATGAATAGGCCCACCGTCCCTTTGAGAAAAACCAAATAATAAAATCAAATCCTATTTCCTTTAGGAAAGCTAACTACACATTTCAGCAGCAACCCTTACTAACTCGGCTGCCAGCTAAGCCAGTTGTCAGCCCCAAAACATGTACATTGCATACAAAGTCTCTGCAGATAATAACAAAGCGCTTGCCTTATCTTTAGTCCTTTAAGGTCCTCTGCAACCAGACGTCACTGCTTCCGCACAGCTCTCTCAGCAGTCTCTCAGACTTCTTTTACCAGCCTCCATTAGCTGGGGAGCTCCTCTGTCTCATCCCTTCTCTGGGATAAACTGTCTCTCTGTGCCTTGCAGCTTCCAGCCTTTTAAAGCACTTCCTGACTATTCAGAACAGGTTGATTAGCTTCATTAGTTATCACCTGAATAGCCTTTCCAAGGAGGATTAAATTAACTCTTTGTGGTGAAAAAGTCCAATAGCTTACCCATTCAGCCCCTAGAGGACAGCGATGGCACCACAGATCCCTCACCCCAGCGAAACATTATCCTGTGAGCGACCTGTGCACTATTCCTGTGCACCCACCTCTTTGTCAGACTTCGGCCCTTCCCTCCCCGCCTTTTTTTTTCTTGCCTTCCAATTTAGACATTTTCTTTTTGGGTAATTGCCAGGCCATCTGGGCCTGAAGACTGGTACCTGTCTTGTACCGGCCTGAGTCTAGGGTTGAAGCTCCGCTTTTGTTGTGTCCCCTTTTTCAAATGTTCCTGAGCATCCTGCCATCTATCAACTTTCTCTGCCTTCTTCCTCTTGTGCTCAGAGTCTCCCTTACCCTGTAGATGATCCTTGACCTCAGTTAGCTCATGGCGTTCACTCACTAGTACTTGTTTGGCCTTTTCTTGTGAAGACAGCAACTCCGCTTTAGCGGTGATGGCTTTTGGACCTTTTTCCATCAGCGTACTTTTAGGGTTGGTTTTCACATCATTTATCTTCAGAACTTCAATTTGGGTGGGGGTCTTACTAACCCCAATTGCACACCATGATGCCTCTCTATGACAGTCGGCAGACTCGTAGGCTTTGGCCTTTCTTCCTTGTCCCCTTAACTTACTCCGTTGGGAGTGTTGCTGGACAACCTGTGAGGTCTTTCTCATCTTACGAACATGGACACTCTTCAGTCCCATTCTCGACTGTCTCTTCACAGCGGCTGCCTTCCTGTCAAGGAATCCACTTTGGGTCCCATGGGTATTGCAGTACAATTGGCTTCTTACTGTGCTACTATGTCGCACCTTGGTCTTCCCATTCCGTGCCTTGTGGAAAATAGACTGTAGCACTGCAACGGTATTGCAGTCACGCTTCCTGGTGCGACTCACTTGCTTTATCTCTACCGCCCTCTTTTCCATGGACCGCTTCTGTGACCCAAGTGTCTGTCTTAGGGTGGTAACCTCTTTCTCCAACTTCAGCTGAGAAACCTCCTGATGGGCAGCATTAGAGTCCAACGTAGCATCCTGCTCAGTCTTCAGAGCCTTGAGTATCTCGTCCAGGTCACGCTTTTGTTTCTCCGCCATCTTGCAGCCAGCACGCTCAGACTCCAGGTCCTTCCTCAGGTCATGAAGCTGTCCTTCTGCATTTCTTTTTTCACTCAGTGCAGCTGCGAGTTCATCTTCTTTGGCGTTGAGTTGCGACTCCACATCTCCTAGCAGGTTCAGTGCAAGGCTTAAATCTGTTTCTTTTCCTCTATTTCTGACCTGCAACTGCCTGTGCTCCTCCCAGACCTTGTCCAGCTCCAGCTGCAGTCGGTCCCTCTCGTTGGCCGTGTGGTCCAGCAGCTTGCGGGTATCAGCCATCTCGGTTTCATAGCGCAATGTCAGGCAAGCCACCTGACGGACGGTCACCTCCTCCCTCTCGGCGAGTTGTATTTTGCGCTGAGCAATCTGCGTCTGCATGACTTCAGTTTGATCCTGCAAGTCCCCTCTCAGGGCCCTCACCTCTTCACGGTGCTTGCGTCAGCACCTCCTTCATCTTTTGGAGCTCTGCAGTTTTTGTTGCCAGTATCGCCGCTGCTTCTGTTTTCCCGGCTTCTTTCTCCTTGGCATACTGACTCATGGAGATGGAGCTGCCTCTCTGCTCCTCCAGTTTTTGCTATAGTCTCTGGACATTCTCACGCTCCCACTCATACAGAATCACCTGGCTTTCAAGCTCCACCCCCAGCGATACTCTTGTGGCGTACAGCGTGGCCCTCAGCTCCTCATGCTCATCTGTGGGGACATACTGGGTACTCAGCCGTTCCTGTAGCACTCGCTGCTTCTCCTTGGCTGCTTGCAGACTTGCATGTTGCTCTTGCAGCTGGCTCTGCCATAGGTGCGCTGCTTGATTGTGCTGCTCCAGGGAGACATGTTGCATCCTCTCTGCATTCTGCAGTGCTTCCTGTACCTCTAGCTTTTCCTGGATCAATTGCTTCTCCACTTTCCCTGCTTGGTGAAGCTTCTTAGCATCTTTACTGATCTGGTCAGTCAAGTCTGAATTTTTCTGTCCAAGGCTTGTATTTGCTCTTTTTACCTTTTCTAAACGAATAAGGATCTCTTCCTCAGAATCCTTCAATTCAGAGACCTCATGGCGTGAGAGTTCCAGCTCTGTTTTGAGTGCGCGAGCCTCTTGGTGAGAAATTTCTAAGTCTGTGATGAAGTTCTGCACATCTTTCTGGGACATCTCATAGCATAGTCTCCAGTCAGGACTTGTTCTCTCTGGTTCGCTCGGCTCTCTGCACATGGTGGTAGCGGCAGCCTCTGTCATCTCTAGGCATGTCGTCGTTCCCGTGACTATTGCGCCAAACACTCTGGGCTGTAACTTCTGCTTTAAGGTAGCAATACTGGGCACCCATTCTTTCTCATCATCACCGTCATCATCATCATCATCATCATCATCATCATCATCATCATCGTCATCCTGCCTGAAGGGGCAGTCTTTGGTATGGTTCAGCTTTTCACACCATATACATCTCTGGTGCGGCTCCTTTTGTGGGATCACGCCAGGATACCCATTCCTGAAAGGACATTGTTTTGTGTGGCCAGGCATATTACACATAAAACACATTGTTTCCTCCATTTCTACCTTCAGGTGTTTTATTCACCTTGATCTACTGGAGGCGCTATTTCATTTACACACAGCACTTGCTAGCTGCAAATTCACTTGCTTCAGCAAAAAACATCAACGTTACATACAGCACTGCAATCCTTTTCATAACTGACCGGCAGTCTTCACACTTTCTTCAGAAAAAAAAATGTGTTTTTTTTTTTCTCTGCTTGAGTTCAGCACCTTAAAAAATCTTCTGACCTCTGGGTGCTATCGCATCAACACTTCACACATCCTCTGTGCATGCTGTAAGAACAGCTGATCACTCATAGTGGGACAGGCTTTGCTTCTTTTTTACTTCATTTGTCCCAAATGAGGCAGGAAACACTGTAATTCTCTATACTTGGGGTTTATTTACAGGGATAAATAATATGAATAGGCCCACGGTCCCTTTGAGAAAAACCAAATAATAAAATCAAATCCTATTTCCTTCAGGAAAGCTAACTACACATTTCAGCAGCAACCCTTACTAACCCGGCTGCCAGCTAAGCCAGTTGTCAGCCCCAAAACATGTACATTGCATACAAAGTCTCTGCAGATAATAACAAAGCGCTTGCCTTATCTTTAGTCCTTTAAGGTCCTCTGCAACCAGACATCACTGCTTCCGCACAGCTCTCTCAGCAGTGTCTCTCAGACTTCTTTTACCAGCCTCCATTAGCTGGGGAGCTCCTCTGTCTCATCCCTTCTCTGGGATAAACTGTCTCTCTGTGCCTTGCAGCTTCCAGCCTTTTAAAGCACTTCCTGACTATTCAGAACAGGTTGATTAGCTTCATTAGTTATCACATGAATAGCCTTTCCAAGGAGGATTAAATTAACTCTTTGTGGTGAAAAAGTCCAATAGCTTCCCCATTCAGCCCCTAGAGGACAGCGATGGCACCACAATATATATATATATATATATATATATATATATATATATATATATATATATATATATGAGACTGGTAGTCACGCAGAGTGTGCAGGGATCTTGGCACCTACTGTCCCCTCCCCTTTGGTGGAGGGAGGAGTGATACATTTCCCCTGACTCTATTAGGTAGTCAGGGAAGAGCAAGGACTACTCTTGGTGCCCTTGCCCAGGGATGGAAATCAAGGGACCATCCTGAGGGTGAAACCGAAGAAGTGTGCTGTGCAGTATATGCTGTGTATGCTGTTGGAAAATAAAGTGTTCCTGTTTTCAAATATACTCCGGCCTGGTGTGCAATCTATCAGGGGGAGTAGTAGTAAGTTCTCCTGCAGGGCTTGTCTCTACATCCCTGGAGCTTGCAGCAGATGGAGTCACTGATCACCATGAGATAAAGACCAGTCATCTACCCCAGAAGCCTGTCCTGATGTTCCCAATACCATATATACTGCACCGACACACTTTTTTCGAGCAAATGCCCAGTTTGTACCTGGCAGATATCTGGAATGCGCCACTCCTCACCTCTGACAAGCCCCGTTGTGTTTGCCTTCCCAGCCTGGGTTCATGCCTGGCTGACGTGCGGCTGATCTGTTAAATGATAATGATTAGGATTTAATAGGCTGCAATGCTTCGCGTGTCTACCAGATGGCATAAATTAATGAATTGTAATGCAGTATATATATATATACTGTGCAGTATTGCAGCCAGTGGGAATAAAATGCTTCAATCCCTGCCTAGAAAATACCTCAATGCACTCGGGCAGAAAACAGTCACAAACCTCAATACACCCGGGTATACCCGAATTCGTGGGACTAGCCGAGCTCGAATAAAGTGTGTCGCCAGTGTATATATATATATATATATATATATATATATATATATATATATATATATATATATATATATATAGTTATAACTAAGAATATATCCTAAGCCATATCATAAACATACAAGACAAATCTACTGTAATCATAAACCCAGGAAATAGCTGTGAGAGCAACATTGTCTGTTTATATGTTTTTACATTCCTATAAAGTTAGTGTATAATCAAGACACTGATATGTCAGTTTGTCATTTCTCACAGCAAAATATCACTATTAGAGAAAATATATCCAGCAAAATCTATTTATATTTACCATTTAACTACATTGGAATCAATCTTCCTCTTTGGAAATACTTTAAATGTTACAATCTATAGGAACATTCAAACACAATTATAAAAGCGAATCACTTGCCTCCAACAGTGTGATGCCACTCTGCATAATTCAACAAAACTATGACCAAGAAGTGAGCGACAACAGGACAGAGTTGTAAGTTTTAAGCACACACCTGCCAGGACAGAAGGCAGAATTACACATAGTCCCAAGTAATATCAATAAGGAGGATATTACTCTGACAAATCCTACTGCCATTGCAAATGCATTCAATGATTACATTGGGGGGAGTGCGACTAACTTAGCGAAACACAACCCAAACTACAAAGATGACCTCATTCTGAGAGTACCCCTATAGCCCCACCGTCTCCCAACACTACTCACAATTTTCAATTTGTCCCAGTATCCGAAGAGGAGATTGCACAAGTGCTCCTCACATTAAAACTAAGCAGCCAATGGGGACCTGACTTACTGCAATCTAAGTTCTTAAGACTAGGTGCCCCAGCCATTGCCAAACTAATTGTTTCCATAGTCAACTCGATTCTGTCTGCAGGCTATATCCCTAAGACCTGGAAAACTGCCACAGTTGTCACAATCTTCAAAAGTGGGGACAAAAACACTGTCTAAAACTACAGGCCAATCTCTCTTCTCCGAATACTATCCAAAGTCATGGAAAATGTGTTCACTCCTAATTAAGCGATTACTATACCAAGACAAATTTCCCTAGCCAATTCCAATTTGGATTTTACCCCAAACACAATGTGGTAACTACCCTGCTAAAAGTTTGCATTGAAATCCAGTGTGAAATGGAGCTGGGACAACTCACTAGTGCAATATTCCTAGGTTTTGCAAAGGCTTTTGATACTGTTGATCATGCTATCCTGCTTAACAAACTCCAGTGCTCTGGAATAGGGAAGCATGCTTTAAACTGGTTTCATTCCTACCTATCAGGTAGATCCCAACATGTGTCTATCTCAAGCTCTAACTCCAACCCCTTGGATATCACGTGTGGTGTCCCTCAAGGCTCTGTTCTGGGGCCCCTACTCTTCTCAGTGTTCATCAATGATCTTCCTACAGCTTGTAAGGGAGCTTCAATACACATATATGCAGATGATACAATCTTATACTCTATGCACACAGCCCTAGTCTCGCCAACCTTGAACACATACTTTAATCTGACTTTTTGAGACTTGAAAATTGGATTTCCCAAAACAAACTGTTTTTAAACATTGACAAGACTGTAACAATGTTATTTGGGACCAAGGCTACATTTTAAAGCTTCCAATGACTGAGCTCCAGATCAGAACAAAACCAAATACAGGCATACCCCACATTAAGGTAAGCAATGGGACCGGAGCATGTATGTAAAGCGAAAAAGTTCAAGCACTACCTTATCCCCACTTATTGATACATGTACTGTACTGCAATCATTATATACGTGCATAACTGATGTAAATAACGCATTTGTAACAGGCTCTATAGTCTCCCTGCTTGCGCACAGCTTCGGTACAGGTATTGCTGTTCAGGACGTGATGACAGGCGCATTCGTGAGCTGCCGTTTGCCTATAGGGTGATATGTACTTACTCGCGAGTGTACTTAAAGTGAGTGTACTTCAAGCGGGGTATGCCTGTACCACCCTAACTCCTGTTAATAGTTTTAAATACTTGGGCATATGGTTTGACTCCCATTTAACATTTTAAATGCACATTGATACCCTGACATCCAAAACCTATGCCAAACAACGTGTAGTTTACAGGAACAAATCCTCCCTAAGGCTGCGCGAATAGTGCCCGCTATGGGCAACGCAATGCGACAGGTGATGTCACCCATTGCCATCGCCGCCAGCGAAAGTTATATTTCGGGCGTCCTGGCATTTGATTGGTTCAGGGGCTGTCACATGAGGCGACAGCCCTTGAAAAATCAAATATTTCCAGCTACCAAAATTCGCGACGCAACGTCGCTCCGTCACATTATCGCCATCGCGCTTACTATAAGCGCACGCGGCGGCAATGCATTTGTTTTTGGGCGATGTCGCGTCGACATCGCGGGCACTATACGCGCTCCTTAGTCTGCTGGTCGGAAAGCGTATCGCACAGGAGATGCTAATGCCAATTATCGACTATGGGGACATAGTATACGGCTCGACACCCCAAACCCACCTTAGCAAACTTGATACCCTCTACAATTCAATATGCCGTTTTGTTCTCAACGCAACTACAACACACATCACTATGAAATACTCAAAGGACTAGATTGATCATCACTTGAGTCTAGGTGCAAATTTCATCTTTCCTTTCTTGCCTTCAAATACTTTCTGGGCAAGCAAACCATCTATCTAAACAAGCTCCTCACCCCTACTACATGCAGCACTTATCTGAGATCTGACTCAAAAAGAGTCATGGTCCAACGGTTCAGCAAAGTATCCGGCTGCTCCTCCTTCCCTTACTGTGCATCCCAAAACTGGAACAACCTCCGGAGACTCTCATAGCCACCACCAGTCTAAGTTCATTCAAATATATTATCTCTAACTGTGCATGCAATATCTTGTATATAATGTATTATTTGTCATCTTAAGTCTATGCCCAGGACATACTTGAAAACGAGAGGTAACGCTCAATGTATTACTTACTGGTAAAACATTTTATAAATAAATAAATAATTTTCAGGCCCTCAGTTTTTTTGTAATGGCAATGGAGAAAATGTTTGGATACATAGTGCTTAGTAACACCATTCACTATGCTTGTCGTATGCTCTAAAAATCTGACACAAAGTGGCCGCATGTTGTGGCCCACATATTGTAAGCCGCAATTGCACGACAAGAGGTACAATACAAATGAGGATGGGGTCTCCGGGAAGCGCAATATATGTAATAAAGAATAAAACAGTGATGGTGCAATATTGTTAAAGCAAGGTTAGTGAATTCAAATAGTGATGACACGGCTTTCTATATATATACTCACAAACGTGTGAGGTTTTGCAGGCACATAAAGGTATCTTTTAAGGCATTCATTCAATCGCCAGGAGATGCAGAGATCAGTGTTTCCCCGTATGTATGGACTCCCAGGAACCTTATTTAAAATATACAACTGGACATAGTGCAGACTGTATATATAGTTTATCAAAGGTAAGTAAAATCAGTTACACTCACATATTTTCAGATACAGGTAAGCATTTTAGATCGCAATGGATCTCTCTGGCTGGGTCGATGGTGTCTCAGCTTCCCCTCTCTCGTGGCGTGCGTTCCACCAGTGCGTTCCAGACACCGGAAGTGATGTCATCCGCCGCGTCCACTTCCTGGGGTTCCAGCCGTCTCAGGGATAGAGCGTCACTCTACGCGTTTCACCACATAGGTTTCATACAAATGAGGTTTGGCAGTTTATAAAGCCCTTAACAGGAACATTTTCACCATTGCAGAAAGATGTGAAATAATTTTTGATATAAAGGAAGGTGCAAGTAATGCGCCTCCCTTTATTACATTTAAAGTTTCCCATATGTCTCAGAATGCAAGTGTCATTGGATAAAGATCTAAGTTTTGTAGGTGCCAACTTACTCGTGGTACTGTTAGCTTTCCTATAACTAAACAAAGGGTACTTATCCACATAGCCACTTATTGGATTGGATCATGTGTCAGAATGCCCCAATGACTTCTCAAGATGGCTGTGCTTCATTTCCCTTTAACATGTCGCCCGTGGGGAACACCCGGGGACCCCCACTGGCCTATGTTATCAATCGTGTGTTCACATAAATAAATTATGGTTTAAGTGGGGGCACAGGGGAGTGGGTTGTGTATTGTTGCTTACTACATATTGTACTACTAGTGTAGATGAGCAGGGGGTCTCTGGAGCAGAATTGCATTGTCAGGTGCAGAGACCCCCTGCTTCCCGAGATACAGGCCCCGTAATGGGGTGCCGGTATCTCCTATGCATGTAAATATCCTGTGTCACGTGACCTGGACATTTCAATGCAAAGGAGATACCGGCACCCCATAACGTGGCCTGTACCTCAGGAAGCAGGGGTTCCCCGGACCTGAAAACCATGCAGTTCTGCTCCGGAGACCCCCTGCTCATTTACACTGCTGTAGTAATAACATTTTTATTATTTTTTTTTAATATTTCGGCCGAGATTTGCTCAGAGAGAGGCAGCTCTCTCTCTCTGCAGCAGAATCAACTCGCCGGGTGAGCCCTTTTCAGAGGGACGGTCATCTCGTCGCCAGTTACTCACCATGTTTGCAAATTTTGCTATCACTGAAATATTTAGGCAGTGAGGCATTTAAAGTGAGGTTTTTAAGTGAGAAATACAGTTAGACTACAGTTTGACTAGAGGTGACTGGGGACTGGATCTACTGCAAACTCTTTTACTCAAGACAACAAACGGTAAGCTATTCAGATCAAACTATGATCCCATGCTTGCTTACCTGCCTATTTCAACCCCCCACCCCTTTACAACTTATTTACTGCAGTCTCTCCCAAAACTGACTGCACAATACACTGAAACCCTGAACTGACTCTAGCATTGCAATACAGCTAAACATTTGACAAGGAACAGGCACATACCTGCTGTTAGTCTGCTCACACTCACTCTGCTCACAACAGCTCCTTGCAGCACTGCCTACCTCTGGCATCATGAACCTGCTATGTATTTTAACTCTTTTCTTTCTCCTGGCCTCATGGAGATGTTACTCCCTCTATCCACTACAAACTCCTCCATCCTGGCCCACACCCAACATCACCATACACCCTGGACTACTCAAAAGCCTTGCACTATCTACTGAATGTTGGTGGAGAACTCTAAAAACCAGCACACCAACCACTGCTCACTCTAATGAAAAACACCACAAATTTACAACTTGCAAACAACTACCCAAATTTCTACTCATACTATTACTCTCTTTAGCAGGTGATATTGAACCTAACCCAGGTCCTCCCATTTCAGCTCTGTCCCATGCCCCTGAGAATTCCACCTTTAAATTCCAAAAAGGCCTATCTGTCGCCCATATAAACATCCGGAGCCTGCTGCCCAAACTGGATGAACTAAGGGCATGGTGCCTTATGCATAAACCCAAAGCCATCGTTCTTACAGAAACATGGCTAACCCCTAAAACCCCTGATGCACATATTGCCATTCAGGGATACTCCATTTTTAGGAGAGATAGGTCAAAGAGAGGACGAGGGGTGTTATTTTATATTGCAGACACATTACAATTTACACTGTTACATTGCCCACCAAGCCCACCCTCTTTTGAAACTCTAGTTGGCAAAATCTGCCTCCCCTTTTCTAAGCCCATATTGCTCGCTGGCATCTACCGCCCCCATAAACCCCCTCTACAATCCCTGACTGACATCACCCAATTTCTTGGCTCCATTTCCTCTCTGAATGAGAAGAGTGAGCTGCTAGTTCTTAGAAATTTCAACTTCAATTGGCTTGACCCTAAAAACCACAAAATCCAGATAGAACTCAAGTCACTTAACCTATCACAACTCATTTCCCAACCCACACGGATAAACCTGAAATCGCACAACCATTCCTTGCTAGACTGGATTCTCTCCTCAAACCCCAGCAGAATCCAATCCTCTAGCATCCTTCCTGACATTTTCAGTGACCATGCAATAGTGTACTGTGTAAGGAAAATTAAACCGCCCCAATCAAGCCCTAAAGTTCTCCTCACTAGAACATTTAAAAACTTTAACCCACAACAGTTTCTTGATGACCTTACCAACTGCCCATGGCACAGATTCGATTTAATTCCCGACCCCGATTCTGCGCTCGACTATTTCCAATCCGAGTTCTTAAAACTCTGCGATACCCATGCTCAACTACGCAAAATAAGGGTACGGGGGGCCCACCTTCCATGGGTTACAACTGACCTTATAGCACTCTACCAGTTCAGGGATGCCTTGTGGAAAAGCTACAAAGTAACTGGCACTACCAAGGATCTCAATCACTACAGATGCATGCGGAACATGTGCACAAGGCAAACAAGGCATGCAAAAGCACAATATTACTCTGACAATCTCCACCAAAATACATCAAACCCAGCTAACTTCTGGAAGGTTATCAACAATATATTCGAGCCTCCAAACCATCAACAACCAAGTAATATCACTAAGGGGGATATTACTCTGACAAACCCCACTGCCATTGCAAATGCATTCAATGATTACTTTGTGGGGTGTGCCACTAACTTATTAGCAAAACGCAGCACAATCCCCAAACATGAATCTCATCCTGGGAGTATCCCTACAGTCCCACCCCCTCCCAACACTGCCCACAATTTTCAATTTAGCCCAGTATCTGAAGAGGAGATTACACAAGCGCTCCTCAAACTAAAACTAAGCAGCCAATGTGGACCCGAATTACTACAATCTAGGTTCCTACGACTTGGTGCCCCAGCCATTGCCAAACCAATTGCGTCCATAGTCAACTCTATCCTGTCTGCAGGCCATATCCCTAAGACCTGGAAAACTGCCAGAGTTGTCCCAATCTTCAAAAGTGGGGACAAAAACACTGTCTCAAACTACAGGCCAATCTCACTTCTCCCAATTCTATCCAAAGTTATGGAAAAATGTGTCCACTCCCAATTAAGCGATTTCTACACCAAGACAAATTTCCCTAGCCAATTCCAGTCTGGGTTTCGTCCCAAACACTCCACCGTAACTACCCTGCTAAAAGTTTGCAATGAAATCCAGTGTGGAATGGAACGGGGACAACTCACTGGTACAGTATTCCTAGATTTTGCAAAGGCTTTTGACACAGTTGATCATGCTATCCTGCTTAACAAACTCCAGAGCTCTGGAATAGGGAAGCATGCTTTAAACTGGTTTCAGGCCTACCTATCAGGAAGATCCCAACATGTGTCCATCTCAGGCTCTAACTCCAACCCCCTGGATATCACCTGTGGCGTCCACCAAGGCTCTGTTCTGGGGCCCCTACTCTTCTCGGTGTTCATTAATGATCTTCCCACAGCTTGTAAGGAAGCCTCAATACACATGTATGCAGATGACACAATCCTGTATGCACACAGCCATAGCCTCTCTGACCTTCAACACACACTTCAATCTGACTTTTTGAGACTCGAAAACTGGATTTCCCAAAACAAACTGTTTTTAAACACTGACAAGACTGTAACAATGGTATTTGGGACCAAGACTAAATTTGTAAAGCTTCCAGTGACTGAGCTCCTGATTAGAACCAACGCTAACACCACCCTAACACCTGTCACTAGTTTTAAATACCTGGGCTTATGGTTTGACTCCCACTTAACATTCGGGATGCACATTGATACCCTGACAACCAAGACCTATGCCAAACTAGGGGTACTTTACAGGAACAAATCCTCCCTAAGTAGTATTAGTATTTCTACTCATAGTATTTCTACTCATACTATTACTCTCTTTAGCAGGTGATATTGAACCTAACCCAGGTCCTCCCATTTCAGCTCTGTCCCATGCCCCTGAGAATTCCACCTTTAAATTCCAAAAAGGCCTATCTGTCGCCCATATAAACATCCGGAGCCTGCTGCCCAAACTGGATGAACTAAGGGCATGGTGCCTTATGCATAAACCCAAAGCCATCGTTCTTACAGAAACATGGCTAACCCCTAAAACCCCTGATGCACATATTGCCATTCAGGGATACTCCATTTTTAGGAGAGATAGGTCAAAGAGAGGACGAGGGGTGTTATTTTATATTGCAGACACATTACAATTTACACTGTTACATTGCCCACCAAGCCCACCCTCTTTTGAAACTCTAGTTGGCAAAATCTGCCTCCCCTTTTCTAAGCCCATATTGCTCGCTGGCATCTACCGCCCCCCTAAACCCCCTCTACAATCCCTGACTGACATCACCCAATTTCTTGGCTCCATTTCCTCTCTGAATGAGAAGAGTGAGCTGCTAGTTCTTAGAAATTTCAACTTCAATTGGCTTGACCCTAAAAACCACAAAATCCAGATACAACTCAAGTCACTTAACCTATCACAACTCATTTCCCAACCCACACGGATAAACCTGAAATCGCACAACCATTCCTTGCTAGACTGGATTCTCTCCTCAAACCCCAGCAGAATCCAATCCTCTAGCATCCTTCCTGACATTTTCAGTGACCATGCAATAGTGTACTGTGTAAGGAAAATTAAACCGCCCCAATCAAGCCCTAAAGTTCTTCTCACTAGAACATTTAAAAACTTTAACCCACAACAGTTTCTTGATGACCTTACCAACTGCCCATGGCACAGATTCGATTTAATTCCCGACCCCGATTCTGCGCTCGACTATTTCCAATCCGAGTTCTTAAAACTCTGCGATACCCATGCTCAACTACGCAAAATAAGGGTACGGGGGGCCCACCTTCCATGGGTTACAACTGACCTTATAGCACTCTACCAGTTCAGGGATGCCTTGTGGAAAAGCTACAAAGTAACTGGCACTACCAAGGATCTCAATCACTACAGATGCATGCGGAACATGTGCACAAGGCAAACAAGGCATGCAAAAGCACAATATTACTCTGACAATCTCCACCAAAATACATCAAACCCAGCTAACTTCTGGAAGGTTATCAACAATATATTCCAGCCTCCAAACCATCAACAACCAAGTAATATCACTAAGGGGGATATTACTCTGACAAACCCCACTGCCATTGCAAATGCATTCAATGATTACTTTGTGGGGTGTGCCACTAACTTATTAGCAAAACGCAGCACAATCCCCAAACATGAATCTCATCCTGGGAGTATCCCTACAGTCCCACCCCCTCCCAACACTGCCCACAATTTTCAATTTAGCCCAGTATCTGAAGAGGAGATTACACAAGCGCTCCTCAAACTAAAACTAAGCAGCCAATGTGGACCCGAATTACTACAATCTAGGTTCCTACGACTTGGTGCCCCAGCCATTGCCAAACCAATTGCGTCCATAGTCAACTCTATCCTGTCTGCAGGCCATATCCCTAAGACCTGGAAAACTGCCAGAGTTGTCCCAATCTTCAAAAGTGGGGACAAAAACACTGTCTCAAACTACAGGCCAATCTCACTTCTCCCAATTCTATCCAAAGTTATGGAAAAATGTGTCCACTCCCAATTAAGCGATTTCTACACCAAGACAAATTTCCCTAGCCAATTCCAGTCTGGGTTTCGTCCCAAACACTCCACCGTAACTACCCTGCTAAAAGTTTGCAATGAAATCCAGTGTGGAATGGAACGGGGACAACTCACTGGTACAGTATTCCTAGATTTTGCAAAGGCTTTTGACACAGTTGATCATGCTATCCTGCTTAACA
Source organism: Ascaphus truei (assembly GCF_040206685.1). Taxonomy (NCBI): domain Eukaryota; kingdom Metazoa; phylum Chordata; class Amphibia; order Anura; family Ascaphidae; genus Ascaphus; species Ascaphus truei. The sequence goes on from NC_134485.1 coordinate 392,552,830, forward strand.
AACTCCAGAGCTCTGGAATAGGGAAGCATGCTTTAAACTGGTTTCAGGCCTACCTATCAGGAAGATCCCAACATGTGTCCATCTCAGGCTCTAACTCCAACCCCCTGGATATCACCTGTGGCGTCCACCAAGGCTCTGTTCTGGGGCCCCTACTCTTCTCGGTGTTCATTAATGATCTTCCCACAGCTTGTAAGGAAGCCTCAATACACATGTATGCAGATGACACAATCCTGTATGCACACAGCCATAGCCTCTCTGACCTTCAACACACACTTCAATCTGACTTTTTGAGACTCGAAAACTGGATTTCCCAAAACAAACTGTTTTTAAACACTGACAAGACTGTAACAATGGTATTTGGGACCAAGACTAAATTTGTAAAGCTTCCAGTGACTGAGCTCCTGATTAGAACCAACGCTAACACCACCCTAACACCTGTCACTAGTTTTAAATACCTGGGCTTATGGTTTGACTCCCACTTAACATTCGGGATGCACATTGATACCCTGACAACCAAGACTTATGCCAAACTAGGGGTACTTTACAGGAACAAATCCTCCCTAAGTCTCCTGGTCAGAAAGCGTATCGCACAGCAGATGCTAATGCCAATTATTGACTATGGAGACATAGTATATGGCTCGGCTCCTCAAACCCACCTTAGCAAACTTGACACCCTCTACAATTCAATTTGTCATTTTCTTCTCCAATGCAACTACAACACACATCACTGCGAAATGCTCAAAGAACTAGATTGGTCATCACTCGAGTCTAGGCGCAAATTTCACCTTTCCTGTCTCACCCTCAAATACTTTCTGGGCAAGCTACCCAGCTACCTGAACAAGCTCCTCACCCCTACCACATGCAGCACCTATCACCTGAGATCAGAATCCAAAAGACTATTCATGGTCCCGAGGCGCAACAAAGTATCCGGACGTTCCTCCTTCTCCTTCCGTGCACCCCAAAACTGGAACAACCTACCAGAGACTCTCATATCCACCACCATCTTAAGTTCTTTCAAATCTAAGGCTGTCTCACACTTTAATCTGGTCTGTAACTGTTTCATACGCCCATAATATATATTTTCTGTAACTGTGCACGCAATGTCTTGTATATGATATATACCCTGTTAATTTATGTAACTGTATTTGTAACCATGTATTATTTGTTTTACTCTGTGCCCAGGACATACTTGAAAACGAGCGGTAAATCTCAATGTATTACTTCCTGGTAAAATATTTTATAAATAAAATAAATAAATATTGGGCTTTCTGCATACCGTTATAGCAACGCTGTCAAAAATGGCAAATTACAAATTGTGGTGATCTTTTCTATCGGACTGCATGAGGCCCTAAATTGGCTGTAACGAATATTTTTCAGACAACTCTGATAATGGTTACTTTTAGCATGGAGGTAGGTATTGGTAGCTCCCATCTTAATGTGCAAATCTGTCTGGATTTCGTTGCTGAGTCTACCTTAAGAAGAAGGTACAAAAATACAATACAGGTAAGATTCACAACGTGTGTGAAAACCAGACCAAATGCATTAGAGGAAATGTTTTGAAACAAATCATTAATGTCCCCAAAAATAGAATCCCAAACTATAAGGATATCATCTATGAAACAACCATAGTAAACAAGGCCTGTCCCAAATGGATTGCCAGTCCAGACCTGGCTTTCCTCCCAGCAACCCATAAAAAGATTGACATAACTTGGGGCAAACCTATATGAACTTTTTGCTAGTAGTAATTTTACCGCCCTCTTTCACTTGAGTTGGTAATTCATGCACAACTTTTTTTTTGCATGCATCTTTACCCTATTATCAATAATTGATGATACCCATACACAAACAAATTATGACAATTCTATTACTGATAATCCTAAAAGTAATTGACTGCAAGGTCTGCAATTAAACCAGCATTCTGGGTGACACTATGCTGTTAAAAACAATAGGTTTAAAGCAAGGGGTCTCCGGGGCTGGACCACTTTAATTTCAGCTTCGGGGACCCCCATGCTTCCGAGATAATTACCTCCGTAGGCACACCTCCCAAGCAGTGCAAGATCCTTGTCACACTTTCCTGTTGCTTTGGTTATGATAGGTTGTGTTTTACCTGCATAGTGGTCATGCCGTGACGTGGCTGCAGGCTAATAACGCTTTGGCCAAAGGGTTTAACTAAATGACCCTTACTCATGAGAATACAATCATTTACGTATTTTACTATTTAATTTGTGTCACATTGGATGCAGCATTTGGTATTTTTGTCTTTTGTTGTACACATTTGGCCATGCCCATTAGTATTCCTTTTGTCATATATATATATATATATATATATATATATATATATATATATATATATATATATATAGCTATAGAACGGTATATATATATATATATATATATATATATATATATATATATATATATATATATATATATATATATATACACACAAATAAAAGCATTTCGTTAGCCACAGAACGGTATCCTCTATTTATTTTTTGATTATATATATATATATATATGTTAAAAATGGTTATTGAGGCAAAAAGTGACACTGTGTGCTCATTTGCATGTCATTTCCCAGAATCCCTTGCTGCAGTGGAAGTGCTGTATGCTGGGTGATAATGGGGAAAGGCGGAGTTGCAGACCTGCCTAAGACATGCAGATGAGCATACAGCTATATTTGCATATTTGCTTTCCTGTGGAGGGTTTTTGTCACTTTATTTCACTCACCTTTACGTAACTCAGTATTATGGTTTAGCCTATCCCATAGCCTCTCTTGCATTCCCAGTAAAATCAACCCCACACTGATGAGACCCATCAAGGTCGAAACAGCTGTCTGTGGGTGGTTTTCTGGGTATGCACCTTAACCCTGGCTGTGCTCAAAGCTGTGACCATGCAGCAAGCTTAAGCCTATAGGGAACCATGTTAAAAATGGTTATTGAGGCAAAAAATGACACTGTGTGCTCATTTGCATGTCATTTCCCAGAATCCCTTGCTGCAGTGGAAGTGCTGTATGCTGGGTGATAATGGGGAAAGGCGGGGTTGCAGACCTGCCTAAGACATGCAGATGAGCATACAGCTATATTTGCATATTTGCTTTCCTGTGGAGGTTTTTTGTCACTTTTTTCACGCACCATAACGTAACTATATATATATATATATATATATATATATATATATATATATATATATATATATATATATATATATATATATATATATATATATATATATATATATTTATATATATATAAATAAAATGTGTTGTGTGCTGGGGTTAGAGCTTGCAGGGATTTTGTGTTCATATGATAATTTGTTGCCAATATTCCCAGCACTTTGAGCTGTGAACTGTAACAATAAATAATGTTTCCTTAATAATATACTGTATGGTTACATTGTAGCTGCTGATTTACACTGACTGAATCAGTCATTATGTTAGTCACACAATCAGTATTTTGGCAGTATTTATAACTGGAGCATGTAGAATTATACATTGCCACATGCTTTACATGCTTTACATATACAAATAAGAACATTAAAAAAAAGGGGGGGTGCATGTAGTTTTGCTGCTTTAAATCAATGCAGTTCAGCTCTGGCGACCCCCTGCTTCAACCCTATTTAAACAGCACAGTGTTGCCTGGGCTACACCTTTAATATAATAATATTGAAGATCCGAGCCATTTGCCATCTATCTAAGTAATCATTTTCCTCATACTAAGCTATATATTTCTAGGAAATGTTGTGTACTAGGAGAGCTATTATTGTCTACATTTATCTTGTTAAAAAATGCAAATGTTTGAATTGAATATACTGCACTGCCCTATAGAAATATCACGAGAACGTATTTAGAATGAAAAATCAATATCTAACTAATTGATTTCAAGTCTGTTATTTAGGATCAAAAAGTTCATAACATAAATATGCACATATTCACAATGTAGAGATTATATACCACTAAAATGTGTATTTAAATTCAGAAGAAATCACTGTAATTTACTTAATTTCCACGGTGTATTTGCTGTTATAAAGGAATGGCTTCTTATGATAATCTTCTGCTTATTTTATTTTTTTAAATAGAATCTAATTCTTATCAAATCCAGCAACTAGATGAATTACATTGCGGGCAACTGCTGACTTTCACCACTCTCAAGTAACAGAAAAATATAAAGCAAATTAAAAAAAAACTTTGTAGTCTGTGTGTTAAGGCAAAAGTGGAGCAATTATGAGCATAAAATGGCACCAGATGTATAAAGAAATAAATATTATTGCTTTCAATAGGATTTTTTCTCATTCCTTTATATGGTGTTTTTTGCCCTAGCATTGCTCTAATGTGTCCCTAATATAAAGCCCCCTATAAATATACAACTAGTTATTTACCTATAGAAAAGATAAAATATGATTGGTAAAAAATAAATAAAAGTAGAGGGAATTGGACGTGGATGGGGGGATGTGGAAGTGGGGAACGTGAATGGGGGGAGATGGAAGTGGGGAACATGGATGGGGGAGATGGAAGTGGGGTAGGATTTACACTAAACCAAGCAAAGACAAAATAATCAGATACATAAACTACAGTATAAATGACCTCATATATGCGATCAAGTAGAATATAGTAATTTATTTTCTGTTCTACGAGCCCTCAAAGCCCTAGACCTAATTATTGGAGATGCAATACAATGCAAGCCATTTCAGGCCTGTATTTACTTAAAAGTGCTATTCCATAAGACAACGTCCGGTGCAGCCCATTGAACCGAATAGGTCATAAGGTGACATACGGTCCCGGGATGTGTCTTAGTGATTAGTACTGTAACTCTTAGTAAATATGGGTGTATTAGACCTGTGGTAATACATGGGTTAATTTCCCTTTCTTCAACTTTTTCTCTCAATGTATTATTCCCTGATAAAACATTCTATAAATAAAATAAATAAATACCCATTAAGAGTGTCTAAGGGAAGAGGTGTAGAGAGTCTCTAAGGAGCAACTTGGGAGATAGTCCAGGATAGAGCAACCAGTTATGTGAACTGATGTTCACAGCAGTTTAAGGTGCAGAGAACTCAAGAGCACTGGGTCTACCAGCAAAGCTAGAGGTCAGCGGTAAGAGAGTACAGTTCGGACTTTATGGAATTGCCTAGTCCCGTCTTTGGAAAAAAATCTCCTGGTTAACAGCCTGAATGTTTCAAAAATTGAGCCCTTGCCAGACAAGATGTTCAGGGTCTTCCTTTGAGAGGAAGATGTATGCTGCTTGTGTTTTTTAATAAAGACTGTTAATAGTGAAAAGGTTGCTGGAGCTCCACTTATTTTCTGCCTTCTTGCACCAGCTCGGCTTGAACCCACAATTTCTCACACATTGGACTCAGTTGAGGACTACAAACATAAATGCATATTCTGCCGTTCAAGTGTCAGGTGCCTCCTGTAGATGGTAAGAAAACCTACAACTACCGGTACAAGAAGGGTATTACATGGGCCTCATTTTTTAACTATAATATTTACACCGTTTAAAGATAAAATCTGGGTTTAAAAATATAAAATGAGTTGGAGAAACTGCTCCTTTAACATTGTATTCAAGCAAAGCACTATTTTGGTGTGCTATTGCAAGTAAATTATCAGTGGATTAGAAAAAATATGATTAACATTGTACTGTACAGTGTCAATTGATACTTTGTGAAACAGCATTTTCAAATGTACTTATTATTAGACACTCTAGCAGGTATTAGCAACATTTATTTCACCAAGACTTGGTTGTCCAAGCAGAGACTGACACGTTAGATGTGGCCCCCAAAGGAAGTTAATATGACCCTTATTACACCTGATGAGTTTAATAAGGCAGGGAAGACAAGGAGTTAAAATAATGTATATTTAAGAAGACACCCCCCCCCCCAACTACTGTCTCCATAAGTTCTCCCCACATACCACTTACATTGTAAGCACTTCGTGGCAGAGACTCCTTTTCCTTTTGTTACTTTTCTGTCTGAAGCACTTAAAATCATTAAGAGTTATATTATTATGTCCTGTGTATTACTGCTGTGAAGTGCTACATATACAGTATATATATATATATATATATATATATATACAGTGGTTGACAAATCACCAAAAAATCTACTCGCCACACAAAAAAATCTACTCGCCACCTAGTACCAAACGTGTGCTGCTTGGTCCAATATTTACTCGCCCGGGGTTTAAATCCACTCGCCCGGGGCGAGCAAATGTATAGGTTTGTCGAACACTGTATATATATATATATATATATATATATATATATATATATATATATATATATATATATAAACAGTTACCAACAGGATGAATAAGGGCAGAGGAAAAGAAGGTGCTCAATGCATTGTACAGGTGCTCTTAGTTATAACTAAGAATCTATCCTAAGCCATACCATAACATACAAGACAAATCTACTGTAATCATAAACCCAGGAAATAGATGTGAGAGCGACATTGTCTGTTTATATGTTTTTACATGCCTATAAAGTTAGCAAATAATCAAGACACTGATATGTCAGTTTGTCATTTCTCACAGCAAAATATCACTATTAGAGAAAACTAGCTGAGAGACCCGGCGTTATGTATCCAGCAAAATCTGACTGCAATGTCTGCAATTAAAGCAGCACTCAGGGTGACACTATGCTGTTAAAAACAAGAGGTTTAAAGCCGGGGATCTCCGGGGCTGGACCGCTTTAATTTCAGCTTCGGGGACCCCCTGCTTCCGAGATAATTACCTCCGTAGGCACACCTCCCAAGCAGTGCAAGATCCTTGTCACACTTTCCTGTTGCTATGGTTATGATAGGTAGTGTTAGGACCTGCAGACTGGTGATGCCGTGACATGGCTGCAGGCTTATAATGCTTTGGCCAAAGTGTTTAACTAAATGACCCTTCCTTATGATAATAAAATAATTTAAGTATTTTACTATTTATTTTCTGTCACATTGGATGTAGCATTGGGTATTCTTGTCTTTTGTTGTATACATTTGGTCAAGCCCAGTAGCATTCCTACTGTGGCTAACAAAATGCTTTTATTTGTGCGAGCTTTCAAGATACACTGATCTCTACTTCCGGCGGTGTTACAATAAATAAAGCAGGCAAGGGTTTAACTTAAAAACACTGCATCTTGGAATGTTATCTGTGACTGAAACCTATCCCTCCCCGCTTTGCAGTATGCGATTCATGACTTGAGGTGTTAAATAGTCCCTAAATATTAGTGATGTACTTACTGCGCTATATGCTTGCACACACAGCTGTCTCTTATACATACAAATACTCCATGTAATTCCATCCCTATATACCAATAGGGAACACATAGTATCTACACACACATTTAGTAATGCAACACCCTCTTACTTTTCCACACCTGCCCAAACCATTGGTATACACGCCTACTCCACAACCACCTTTTGTAAAGCGCTGTATACACTGTGGGCTCTTTATAAATTTATATTTGCATACATACACACTTTTACATCACTAACATTCAGGGACTATGTAACACCTCATGTCATGAATCGCATACTGCACAGGGGGAGGAATAGGTTTCAGTCACAGATAACATTCCAAGAGACACTGTTTTTAAGTAAAACCCTTGCCTGCTTTATTAAATGTAACACCGCTGGAAGAAGAGATCAGTGTATCTCGAAGGCTCGCACAAATAAAAGCATTTTGTTAGCCACAGAACTGTAGCGTCTATTCATTTTTTATTTTACATACATACTGTACATACATACATACATACATACATACATACATACATATACATACATACATACATACATACATACACACACACACACCAAAAAAAGATTCCCAATGGAGCACTCAGGTTACTGAAAAAATAACAATTTATTTGAGAACACAGTAATAAAAACTGGGGAGAAAGAGTAAAATTGCGGTGAACCCCAGAAATTACTCCTCAATAAATCTAAATAAACACAGAATATACTGTGAACCAGAGTTGCCAAAAAAACTGTCTCTATAATAGGAACAAAAAAATGGGTAATATAAACCCCTGTAGGGCTGACTAAGTCAGAGCTGACCTCTACTACAGTGCAGAAAAATCGAAGGGCCAATTATACACAAGAAGTGGATGTATGTTCTACACTACTGTGTTGGCCAGGGAATGAAAAAAAAACTACACTAAAAGTGCAGGGCCTGTTGCCAAAATCACAGAGAGAGGTAAACTTAAACACAAGATGAAGTATAAACAGAGGGAGCAGACATAGACATGTATAAATCACAGAAAATATGCCTCATGTGACCCATGTATCACTGCAGGGAATACCAAACAAATGAATGGCAAAAAAATGGCTCCAGACATGAAAAGACAGTCCTAACTGAATAAAAAGCGTGATCAGGGCTAATGAACGTGACTGCTGCAAAGTGTGAATGCAATGAAGCATTTGAATCAAAGTCCAGAACAGAGGATGGAAATGTTTTGTAATGGAAATACATAAAATTAAAATCCAAAGTCCATTATACATCACCAATGGTAACAAGAATGAAGAGATGTGTATATACTGTATTAGACCCTCTGAAGAAAATGGGTACACGGGTTCCCACAGGGGTATACAGCAAGGCTCCCACTCCTACTGTATATACTTCAGGCTTACAATAACCAGCCTGCTGGACACCAGCCCCTGAGAACAAGGTAACAAGAATCTGTGCATAACACCTGCACTTTCTACACTAATCTTGTGCAACAAGTTCCAGGAAAAAGAAGCGGTGCAACTCCCACGCAGATATAAACACAGACCAGGGTAAAGACACTCCAGTGTAAGCTTTATTGACCCCGACAACACCAAAAACCCCTCTGACGCGTTTCGCACAGTACACCGTGCTTTGTCAAAGAGAACATAAACACAAGACAAAAAATCGGCTTAAAATACCCATTAGACCCCCCGTTCCGACCAATGGCAACTCGGCACACACCCAGTAACTCCCACCTGTTGAATATTCAATCGCTAAGCTAGCTAATCAAAGAGGGGGGAGTGTGTATCGAGCGTCACAGAGTAGAGAAAGGTAACTTTAAAAACAACCAGGTAAAGGGATATAAAGCATGGAATTAGAATATTTAAAGAGTATACTTCAAATATTAATCCTATATACCTGGTCGTAACAATATACTGTATAAGAGCAAAGATATATGAATATAAAAACAAGAATCGGGGGCTGTATTAATCCTGACATATAAATTGCCACTAAAATCTCATCTCCGATTTACAAACAATTATTGAAAAATATATATTGAACAAATATATATTTAAGAATGTATAAAGCAAAAACAAAAAGACCAAAACTAAAACAAAAACAGTCACTCCTTCTATAAACATATGGGTCTCTTTTGTCACCATGACCATGATAGGCGTATAAATCCAACAATACATGGATATATAATGGTTGGATATATAATAATACACCCTGAAATTGTAATTATAATATTAATACCAATACAAAGAAATTCAGGGTAATTCCTATCATGAAATGCATTTTATGCATAGGTGTTATGACCTCATTTGTTAATGATATTTAAACAATGAAATTGCAGGTTATAATGACAAGAATATATAGAGAAAATAGGCTAAAGCGCTCCAATGCCAGGAATAAAAGAATATTATAAGCCAAAACCACTAATCCAAGGTATAAAAAATGAGTAATGGTATTAGTACATAATAACCACTAGTATGGGTACTATCCTCCTGAAGACAGGTGGTAGATGGTACAAGCCCACCCACAATCAGTCTCATTGGCAGGTTCCCCTGAATAATAAGCAATACTCACAAATCCTAGGAGTGGTAGGCAGGCTGTGCAGCTTCCAATATTGTAGTAAACAGAAATAAATGGAGAAACAAAGCGCACAAGGTCGAAACAGCTGTCTGTGGGTGGTTTTCTGGGTATGCACCTTAACCCTGGCTGTGCTCAAAGCTGTGACCATGCAGCAAGCTTAAGCCTATAGGGAACCATGTTAAAAATGGTTTTTGAGGCAAAAAGTGACACTGTGTGCTCATTTGCATGTCATTTCCCAGAATCCCTTGCTGCAGTGGAAGTGCTGTATGCTGGGTGATAATGGGGAAAAGCGGGGTTGCAGACCTGCCTAAGACATGCAGATGAGCATACAGTTGTATTTGCATATATATATATATATATATATATATATATATATATATAAAAAAAAGAGAGATAGTAGCGCCAATAGATATAGTAATATGTACAGTAACTTAATGTTAGTACAAATATAATTACTCTAATAGCAAGTATAAAGTCTATATATATAACCAGTGCTCGAGAAATCACCAAAAAATCTACTCGCCACACAAAAAAATCTACTCGCCACCTAGTACCAAACGTGTGCTGCTTGGGCCAATAGGAGCTCGCCACGATGTTAAATCCACTCGCCCGGGGCGAGCAAATGTATAGGTTTGTCGAACACTGTATATAACAACAGATGATAGGGAAAAAATTAGTTGTATACTAATCCACTCCTGTATTGTCCAATCCAATGATTGCACTTGTATGGGTTTAGGGCAGCTTTCAGATGGAGAACCACATCCAGAAAAATCTAAAAACACAAAAAAGAAAGCGCACAACCCATAGCGTAAAAAGTGTAAAATTTAATACAAAAATATAAGAGAGGGAAACAGGCTTACTCGCAAACAAAAATGAATAATAAGCATTGAGTATATCACCACACGATTCAGCATGAAGTCTCCTCCATAGCAAAAGGATGAAGAATGCTGTCAGCTATCAGTCCAAATGTTCAAACCTTGTGGGGTACAATCAGATACTTCAACTGGAGGTTCTAAATGGATAATTCCTCCTGATCAGGTCGATTGCCGTCCGCAACCAACACTGGGGCTCCTTGCAGCAGGAACAGGATCTCACCACGTGTGTTCCATCCCCAGGTGATGACATAATGCCGTCGCTGCTCTTCTGACGTGTTTCGTCAGTGGCTCTAACGTTCTCAAAGAGAAAGAGAAAGTCATTTGTGTGCTAGAGTTCTATTTTGGGTTTCTTATGTCTCTGTCCTTGTTCTCATATATTTATATATATATATATATATATACTTTATATATATTCACCTCAGGTCTGGAACGCTTTGAGCAGGGCCGTGTCTTTCGGTTTGTTCAGGTCAGTGACAATTCTCTTTCTTGGGTGTGATTCCCAGATGGTATCAAGACCCTGCTCCCTGCATACCTAGAGACCAGACCAACCAGACTCCTCTTGGTTGGGAAAATGTCTCTCTCTCTCTGGCAGCTTCCTGTTTGCCTTTTAAACCTCCTATTTCTTCAAGAGTCCAGTCCACTTAATTAGCTGAAGGTGCAGCTAGCTCCTACAGAGGAGGTTAACTGCTTGCATGCTGGAAAGCACACATACTGCACTACACTCCAGCATACAGAGACAGTGACCCTGACACAATATATATATAAGAAAGCGAGAAGTGCAAGCTCCATAGTGTGATGTTGTATAAAATAATTCTTATAAAAATAATTAAAATACCAATCGATCGGAAATGCATCATTAAAAATGCTCACAAACGGAGAATTAAAAAATGCATGTTAGATTTACAACTCTGTAGCACTGGCATTGGGCACACTGGAAGGAAGAAGAAAGACTCACTCCACAGATATGAAAACCGCTCCCTGGAAATAAATGTAAGTCCTTACAACAGTCGGGACTGCATGAGCAGGGGGTTCGTAAGTCTGCGGTGTAGGGGAAAAGCTAGTCAACTTCCTCTCTCAGACATGTATTCTCTCTTTTTACAGTCTCTAAATTAATTAGGATCTTTCCATCAGGATCCAACAAGTTATACACCTGTGTGGTGAGAGCGCAGATCTCATGATGTGAGAGTTCCAGGTCTCTCATGAGATTGCGAACTTCTTTCTGAGAGATCTCCAGATCTCCAGACTATTGAGACCTCCAACTCACTCTGCACAAGACGCTTTGTCTTCTCCATAGACACACATTTAGCGAGCGCTGCTGACAGGCCCCTCTGTAGGTCAGCTTTGGCTTTGCTCTTTATCTAAACGTTCACAATGGAGACAACTGTCATGCCTGGCAGTTTGCTGACCATCACTCTTTGGTTCTGGGTCCACGTCCCTGGTACTGTTTGTTGAAGGGTTCTTATTGTCAAAACTGAATGCACCTTCTGGGTACACATCTTGAGAATTGGACCCTCTTTTACATCGGGGCTCCTACTGTGGCTCTGGCTCGGAGAAGCCTCTGGAGATTCTGTCATTCTCCTGGTCAACTTGCCACTGAATCTGGGCTGCAGTACATCATGGCTCCTTGCTAACACATGCCTTCCTGACATTCCAGGATTATCTTTTAATGCTTATGCAACTTCCTCTTAAGTAACTTGAGAACATAATTTCTTTATCTCTCTCTTCCAATTTACCGTGGAAGGCTTTGATGAATCAGTGGTGCTGAGCACACACTCATTGTTAAAAGCTACTGCATCTTTCTTGCGTCCACAGATCGTTGCTTGCTGCTACAGTTGCTTGGCTCTCTAGAATAAATATTCCTCTTGTTGCTGATGCTACTATTTTCACAGGACCACGTAGGAGTCATCCTCCTCATCATCATCATAAGGCCTGAATGGACACTGTTTTGTGTGACTTGGCTCTCTACACCATAAACACATCTGGTGTCATTTTTGGGGCTACATAGAAATGCTCATTTCTGAAGGGACACTCTCTCGTTTCTTCTGACTCGTTACACAATAAACACATTCTATCCTCCATTCTGGCACTTTCAGGTGTATTCTGTAGGCGTCTTACTCCCACTGAGCTGCCATTTTAAAAACCTGTGTGCTTGTTTTTTTGGTCATTCTTAAACCCACAGACATTTAGGTGCTATGCCTTTTAGAATCCACCAATTGTGACAACTCGGCCACGTTGCCAGATCTTTGCTCTCGTACTAAAGGCAGGAATGATAAGAATCTGTTTGAAGGTTTATTCTTAAAGGCAAAAAACAAAGCAACAATCAAACAAAATGCCTAGCTCCTCTCTGAGCACTAACGGCACATTAAACATCTTGCCCCTAACTATACTAGATGGCTACCCCGCTTACCGGTGAAACAAACCTCGGGCATAGTTGATTCACGGGCAGTGCAACAAAAGCAGACTAAATAGTCCTTATATTAGGCTCCTGAGGTAATTCCATCTCCTGTACCAGGCAGGCAGCTTGACTTCCTCCTTGCTCACCTTGTTCATGGATGCAGCTCTCGGGTACACCTTTCTGGGCAATCCCCACAGCCTCTTGAGCTATATCTGCAGGTTCTGGAACAGGTACTGTAGCACTGACAGGGAGCAACTTCCTGCCTTTTAAAAAACCCTGCTCAGGAATTAATTGTCCAAATCCTAGCACAGCATACATCTAGGGTGTGGTCTGCCTGGAGAGTGAGGAAGTTAATCCTTCACTCCCTCACAATGTATACAGTATATGCACTGTCTCCTGGTAAACATTCTCAATACTTATAACCAGACATTAAAATAGTTATTGTGGGATAACATATAGATAGATTCCTATACACATACTTTTTTCTTGTCCCATTCCACTCCCCCCTCACGTCTCCTTACAATCTAGGCCACTTTTGTATTTCAATAGCCTTTAATGTCTCTACTGTTTAGTTTGACATTAAGCTAAAAGTTTCTATCTCCTCTTATTTCCCACTTCCTCTCAACATCGATTGCAACCAGATATCCCTTTTACAAACACTGTATATTGTATGTCTTTATTTATATAGCGCCATAAATGTACATAGCGCTTCACAGTAGTAATACATATCATCTAAATAACAAATAATATAATCAGGTCATGGGAATAAGTGCTTCAGACATAAAAGTAACATTAAGGAAGAGGAGTCCCTGCTCCGAGGAGCTTACAATCTAATCGGTAGGTAGGGAGAACATACAGAGACAGTAGGAGGGAATTCTAGTAAGTGCGTCTGCAGGGGGCCAAGCTTTATGTATCATGTGTCCAGGATTATCCAGTGCTATTCATATGCATCTTTAAGCAGATGTGTCTTAAGGTGGGTCTTAAAGGTGGATAGAGAGGGTGCTAGACGGGTATTGAGGGGAAGGGCATTCCAGAGGTGCGGGGCAGAAAGTGAGAAAGGTTTAAGGCGGGAGAGAGCTTTAGATACAAAGGGGGTAGAAAGAAGATATCCTTTAGAAGAACGCAAGAGTCGAGATGGTGCATAGCGAAAAATTAGGGCTGAGATGTAAGGAGGGGCAGAAGAATGTAAAGCTTTAAAAGTGAGGAGGAGAATTGAGTGTGAGATACGGGATTTAATCGGAAGCCAGGAGAGGGATTTCAGGAGGGGAGATGCGGAGACAGATTTAGGAAAGATTAGAGTGATTCTGGCAGCAGCGTTTAGGATAGATTGTAGGGGAGACAGGTGAGAGGCAGGAAGGCTGGACAGCAGGAGGTTGCAGTAATCGAGATGTGAGAAAATGAGGGCCTGAGTCAGAGTTTTAGCAGTCGAGTAACAGAGGTAAGGGCGTATCTTTGTGATATTGCGGAGGAAAAAGCGACAAGTATTAGAAAAGTTTTGAATATGAGAGGAGAATGAGAGAGAGGAATCAAGTGTAACCCCTAGGCAGCGTGCTTGGGCTCCTGGGTGAATGATTGTATTTCCAATAGTAATGTGGAAGGAGGTAGTAGGGCCAGGTTTGGGAGGAAGTATGAGGAGCTCTGTTTTAGCCATGTTGAGTTTAAGGCGGCGGAGGGCCATCCAGGATGATATAGCAGAGAGACATTCAGAAACTTTGGTTTGTACAGCAGGTGTAAGGTCAGGTGTTGAAAAGTATATTTGTGTGTCGTCAGTATAGAGGTGATATTTAAACCCAAAAGATGTGATTAGGTCACCTAGAGAGAGTGTGTAAAGAAAAAATAGAAGGGGTCCCAGGACAGAGCCCTGGGGTACCCCCACAGAGAGATCCATAGAGGAGGAGGAGGTGATAGCAAAAGAGACACTGAAAGTACAATGGGAGAGGTAAGAGGAGATCCAGGATAGAGCTTTATTCCGAATAACAAGAGTATGGAGAATGTGAAGGAGAAGAGGGTGGTCCACGGTGTCGAATGCTGCAGAGAGGTCGAGTAATATGAGCAGAGTGTAATGACCTATAGTATATAGTGTTTATACTATTTTGCTTCTGTATTTCTGCCATACCCAATGAAGGATCCTGAGAGGATCGAAAACTTGTAACATATGAACTACTTGTTGGTCCAATAAAAGGTATCATGCCACCTACTCCCTCTACATCCTTTGTTACTACATTTCCCCAATAGTAAAAGAGCATATCCAAAACGGAGGTACTATATCACATGGAGAAGTCGATAGAATCAGCTCAAGGAAAAAAAACCCTCAGAAAATTTCTCACAGATATCTTATGAGATGTGTCGCAGTGTAGATCTCAAGAGAAGAGAAAAAAAATACATACTGCAGACAGTTAAAAAAATATTTACGTGTAAAACGTAAGGCCCAATCAGAAATATACTTGCAATAAATCATTTTAAAATGCACATGTACTGTAAGTAAAAAGAACAGTATTAATGGTGCACGGTCTTATCGATCTCACAGTCATCTGTTCCGGCATCCCTCGCGACAGACCTACGTCTCTTCCTGTGTAGTATTTCCGGTTACAAAGCGTGAGGAGAGGAACAGGACCGCATCTCAGAAAGAAACTGCAGCCACACGAGTCAAGTGACTGCAGTGGTCTTTCAAACACACATTTCGTACGTCAAGTTTTATGTCGCTTCAATTGTTCGCTCTACTCCTTTAAGCTTTCACTTTATTATTATATATTTAACATTTAAGAGCGCCCTTTACACTTTCTGTTTTGTCTGTCACTATACAGACAGAATCCCCTATGGTCAATGGCACAGAGGAAATAGACGCAAAACTAGTAACAAAGGTGACCCTAACCGAAACTCACTTTTCAACAAATAGGCAACAACCTGAAATCCTCAGTCCTACCTGATTCTTCTAAGTGCTACTTGCCAACACAACCTGTTCCTCTGAAACAGGCTGAACAACAGTAGTAGCAGCAGGTTGACGAGGCATGCTCACAACAGGGTTGCAGCAGCCACAGTTCTGTGGCTAATCCTACAGCTGGTACCAGGAAAATCCCCGGTTACACCAACCGCTGCCCTTGCTGTTCTGACCTCACTGACAAGTGAGCCTGAGTTTCTCCTCAGTCTCACAGGAGGGGCATGAGCAGAGCCTCTCCTTCCCTGGCAGCCACCAGTAACAGTAAAAAAAAACCTCTCTCTCATTACTTTTTATCTTTCTCTCTTTCTGTCTCTCTCTCTCTCTCTTTCTCTATTTTACTAATTTATTTTTATCTTTCCATATTTCTTTCTTTCTATCTCTCGCTCCCTTCCCTGACCGCCCAATCCCACACTGGATTGCAACCCTAAAGCCAGAAAAATCTGTGGAACAGATTTTGACAGATTCGCCCATCTCTAACTAGAACATCCAGCCCTATATCACAAATGTAGAATGTGGTATCATAGCCGGGAGAAAATATTAACCTTGAAAAAGTGACACATTACCTGTTCTTAAATTGTTTAGTTACATAACATACAAATAAGATATTAATACACAACTTTTTGACTACATTAAAAAAATTTTTTAGGATCATACCCTAGAAGTGTGTACTTGCTTCAGTTAAAAAAAGCAAGTTGGCCATTCTTCCTTTGAATGTCACATTGCCCAATTCTTCTTTTATTTTTTGTAATCAATGTAGCCAGGCTGGAAGCTAGTTTTGAATTAATGGTAACACTGATATACTAATGATAACCAAGAAAAAAAACACAAATAAAAGCATTTTAGCAGGTGAGACAGTGAAATAAATGATTACCCAATATATTTGTTGCTAAACCATCATGGGAATGCAGAAAAAAAAGCTGAGCTCTGCATAACCGGATTTAAATCTGCAAACGGATGGCTTACACAGATGTTCCAGACAGCTGCCATAGACAGCAAATCTATCTATGTGTTGCTGAACAGGTTATGAGATTGCTACATAGCTAAAGGTCTTTTTTGAGCAGAATTGATAAAACATGTTACACATTTAATCGCTTACTTACGACACATAATTAACCTTTTTCTAAAGATGGAATCTGCCCCTGGTAAGAAAAACAAGCTCTGTATAAATTAAAGGTTACATACATCATTATCTGATATGCATGCAATTGGCTACTGTTTAATTGAAAATAATCTAAATGCAGAAGTCCACTTTCATAAACTAGAAAACAAATGATTGATGTGATCATCTTACATGTACATACTTCACGGAAGTGACATTGTGATAGGAGTTCACTGCCATTATGAAACATGTCAACGAGTTGCATATGAAAGCTGAAAATCAAAAAGTTGTTAAATGATCAAAGAAAGGCAACTGCCTTCTTATATTTAGAATGTATTTTTGGTGCCTGCAGCAAAGGGACATAAAGTGGTTTACTCAAGGTTAAAAGAAGAAAAGATACTGGAATTTAAATGAGGTTCAATTCCATCATAAACAGTGATCTTGATACTAAGCAACTCTTTGAGCTGTTAGAGAATTTTTTAAATACTAATTGGCATAAACAAACAGTATTTCTTTCATTTTTACTAAACAAATTAAACAGTTTGAAAGCAAATACAGTATATGATTTTATACATTATTATTACAAATATTGTGTTAATACAAATTATGTAGAAGATGAAGGGGAACAGGTATCAAATGTCTCATCTAGAGCATTTATCCAAAAAGAGGTGCAAATTGAGTCACTGTTGCACTGCGTGACACTGCTTCAATCTATCAATGTGTTTAGCTACAAGGGGCATATCAAGTGCCAGTACAGGTTATCAACAGTGGTGAAAATAGACCTATACGGTCTGGTACACAGTCTTTTTCTGGCTGTTGGGCCTCTGTCACTGGGCCCCAGTTCTCCACAGTTGCTGTGGGTCTCCCTCTCCCGCCGCTGTGCACCGGAAGCTGGGTCAAAAATCCCCAAGGTATGTGTGTGTATTTTTGTTTGTATTTTGTGAGGTGTGGTATTATTGTGAGCTGTGTAATGTGTATATTTTGTGTGTGTGGGGGGGGGGGGGCGGGGGGGAAGTGGGTGTATTATATTGTGTACATTGTGTGTGGGGAGTATTATATTGTGTAAATTGTATGTGTGTTGGGGAGAAATATTATATTGTGTATATTGTGTGTGCGTGGGGGAGAAGGTATTATATATTGTGTGTATTTCATGTGTGTGTGTGGGGGGGTGGTATTATATAGTGTGCGGGGGGTATTATATTGTGTATATTGGTATTATATTGTGTATATTTTGTGTGGGGGTATTATATTGTAGGGTTGTTATTATATTTATTTTTATTTATTTATTTTTTATTTATTTATAAAATATTTTACCAAGAAGTAATACATTGAGAGTTACCTCTCGTTTTCAAGTATGTCCTGGGCACAGAGTAAAACAAATAATACATGGTTACAAGTACAGTTACATAAATGAACAGGGTATACATTATATACAAGACATTGCGTGCACAGATAAGAAAATATATATTATGAGCGTATGAAACAGTTACAGACCAGGTTAAAATGTGAGACAGCCTGTGTGTTTATGGGTGTGTGAGAGTGTGTGCGAGGGGAGTATTATATTGAGTATATTGTGTGTGTGTGGGGGGAGGGGTATTATATTCTGCGTGTGAGGGTATTATATTGTGTATATTATGTGGGGGTTATTATATTGTGTATATTGTGTGGGGGGTAATTATATTGTGTATAATGTGTGAGGGGGTTATTATACTGTGTATATTGTGTTTGGGGGGTATTATATTGTGTGTCAGGGTATTATATTGTGTGTGTGTGGGGGGGATATTATATTGTTGGTGGGTATTATATTGTGGGGGAGTATTACATTGTGGGGGTGTTATTATATTGTGTGTATTGTTTGGGGGGTATTAGTGTGTATATTGTTGGGTTATTATTGTGGTGGGGGAATTGTATAAGTATCGAGGGGGATTGTGTGGAATTGTAATTATCTATTGGGGGGGATTGTGTGTTTGTGTGGCTAAGAGGCAGGTTGTCAGGAAGCAGGGCTCACGCAACACTTCCTTACCTGCCTCGAAGGTCATTTCTGCCGCCCCTTGCTCCCCGCTGGCGTGTCCTCGGCGTGGGACTCGGCGATCTCGCCCGGCGCTGGCTCTTGCGGCCGCCATCTTGTAATTTATTTACTCCTCCATTCTTCTTCCCACGTCCCCCATGTACAGCTGCAGCCCCGCTCCTGCTCTCACACTCCACAGTTGATCATAGGCAAGGATCACAGCCTGCACCAGTCACAAGGCGGTCCACGGCACACCTCCTCTCTGCCTCCTTCCCTGATTGATCCCTCCACGTATATTACCCCTGTTCTCCCTGGGAATCATTGCTCTGCATAGTTTCTGCTAGTTGGGCTAGTATTCGTGTGTGCTCTTGTTCTTCGTGTACTTCAGGTTTGACCTGGCTTGGCTTTTGACTCTTCCTCTGGCTCTGGACCCCGGCTTACTCCTCACGACGCAGTCTCTCTCCGCCCTTCGATCTTGGCTCGCTCCTCTACCTCCCGGACTTCTGGCACCCTCGACCCCCGGCTACGGCAATCCCCACGATCCTTCTATCCCCGGACACGGCAAGTACCTTTGGTTCCTTTACTAAAGACTCCTGGCCTGGCAACAAATCTACCACACTCCGGACATGCCCCTCTGCTCTGGGTGCGTGGTATTATACTTTCCACCTCAGTCTTGGGACGGGTCTGGTCTGCGGGCAGCACTACCGTGACACAGGTGGGAATGCGTGTGAGGGGAGATTGAGGGAGCGGGATTGAGTGAGAGGGGGTCATTGAGTTATAGTGGAGGGGAGGAAAGTGAGGAGAGTGGGTGTGAAAGAGGTGGCAAGTGGGGGTGTAAGAGGGGACAGGTGGGGGAGAGTAAGATAGGGGGAAAGTGTAAGAGACAGACGGAAGAGAAATACATGGAGAGGGGGGAGAATAAAGGTGGGTGAGAGCGAGGAGCTGTGAAAGAGGGGGGATCGCAAGGTTGTTGACAAGGGGGTGGAGTGAGTACCTGTAAGAATAAAAAATCTACTTTCACCACTGGTTATCGCACCTGTTCTGATATTAACTCCCATTCAAGTCAATGGGTGTTAATGTTGGAACACATGCAATAACTTGTACCATTATTACGATGAGATGGATCATATTTTGCATCTAAAACTGGTTCAGCTTTCCTTTTCCCAGGTTCATATAAGTCTACCAGATCCGAGGTGGAAATAAACTCTACTCTTAAAACATCTGTGCCAAATGTAAGAGGCAAGATTATGCTCCATATTGCATAATGATGCAGATAAAAATGCGATCCACTGTGTTGGAATAAAATGCTTATTTCGATGCATATCTTTCAAAGTTTTCCAGAGACATCAAAAACCGTACATTTCTGAGTTAACATAGTAAAAATTTGACTTTTTCTGCCTTACCATAGTTCTGTTTGGCTCAAATTTGGGACATTTGTCAAATCATGCTGCAGTCAGAGATACTGGTGAACCATATTTATTTGTGTACATGCTATGATATATACATGTATTTCTATAAAAAAATTGTATATACAGTATATATACCAAAATATTATTTTACCAAAAGAATGGTTAGTGAGTAGGTGACATAATTTTTCTGGTAAAATAATATTTTGGTGGTTTATTTCTCAACAATAATAATAGAATATTTAAATATTTTACACACTGTCCCTTTAAGTAAAACAAATCATAAAACAAAACATAAAACAAAAACCTACTCCACTCGAGGGAGACTAAATCTAAATATAGCAGAGCCTATCTAATTGACTGGCTAACTAGACTTGTTCCAGTCCAACAGGATGTGGAAGTATGTATTAACTCCTTACCTTGGAGCTATATTTCTGTAAGGGCAGCGGGAGGGTGAGCAGCCAGCCTGCCTGCCTGCCTCCTCCTCTACTCTGTCTCCTCTACTCTGTCTCACCTTCTGAGAGAGACGGCTTCTAAGAGGCTTTTCTTCTTCCCTTTTTAAAGCAGGTCAACTTCACCACTATTTATTTTAGGCTTACAGGTACCTTAATTCCCCAGTTGTGATCTAGCTCCCTTTGTAAATATAGGCACTATGTCTGCATCATGCCACTCTTGTGGTACTGAGGCTGTAGAAATGTTGTCCTTGAGTATTAAATGTAATGGTTTTCCTAACGCTGAACTTTTTCTTCTGAAGAAGCCACAGGGGCCTGGTGCTTTATTGACTTTAATTTGATCAAGCCGCCTATGCACTTCTTCCTCAGTTAACCAATTGTTCATTAATATAGATGTTGTGGCTTCCTCCTGGGGCTCAATTTTTGTAATTGACTCTTCCCTGGTAAATACAGAGGCAACTACTTTGTTTAATACCTCTGCTTTTTCCTCATCTCCAATAATTAACTTGCCCATCTCACACTGGTAAGGTCCTGTATTTTGTATAGCCTTGGATCAGTTCAGTAGTTGGATAACATCTTTAAATCCACAGACCTGATCAAATATATATGTTTAAACTAACTATATTTGACAAGCTTGATGGCAGACTGCACTATAAGTTAAATGTAGTCTTAAACATTTTTGTTTTTCAATATGACTCTTTAAAGGATGAGTAACATTGTTTTAAAAAATACTATTTTTTTAAATTCACATATTACCTACACATACCTGTAAATATCTCTCAAGGATGTAAAAGTAAAGGGTAACAAAGACATGAAAGAATTAGGCCAACCTTTAAGGGTGTATGAGATTTATGCCATAACACTGCTTTTCACATCATCCAAACTTTCTATTTTGTGAGGTCAGTTGATCAAAGGAAATTAAGCTGTCCCAAAAGAAAACATCATTAGTGAAACAGACTTTCTCATGTGCTGGCCAAGCTTTTTTTTGAATGAGCATTCACTTAGCAAGTGTCAATGTCAGACGACTTTAAAACCCTCTAAAGAGAATTACTTGCAAACTTAACAAATATATAGCAGAGACCTATTAAATCATTGACATGCTCAACCCATATTTTTTTATTTTTTTATTTTTTTACAAAACTTCATTCTCAGGTCAACAGTAACAATTGGTTAAATCACGTATAAACGTTAAAAATGTTTATCTTTAGAAGGAAGAGAAAAAAGAGGGGGTAAATTCCCTAAGTAGCTGTAGTAGTTTTGGCATTCATTCAGTTACACCATTATAGCACAAGCTTTAATTAGCATGGTATTAACCCACGCAAATATAATAGTCTCATTTATTATGTTTTTCTTAAACAATGTATGTACACCCACCTTTGGGGACTACTATTTCAGTTAAAGGGTTAATGGCTTTAATGTGTGGGCTCACTCAGGTTCATCCCCTCCCCATCATGTGATGTAGGATGACTGTGCAGAAGAGATAGGCTAACAAAATGATGTCAGCGGACATCCCGACGTACGTGTCACATGGACGGCTTTCTCAAGGGTATCTGCGTATCCGGTCCTATAAGGGACACATACAATAATGGCAGCCCGACAGCAGCTCTCACACCCGTATACTGCAAATGTGAGCCAAGCCTGCAGTTACAGACCGAATAAAGTAATGGCTGTGAGAGCTCCTGTCCGGTGATAGGATTCAGTGATCTGTAGATAGTCGGGTCATATATCAGGGTATACTGACCTTCAATCCCTCTCCTGTCCACTCACTGTTGATCCTCATCATAAGGATAGCTCTAGACACAGAGATTGTCTTACTGCTCAACCTTATTATGAATATTAGTTGGTATCATGTGATTATAGTACAACTGAGGTGCAAACGGGAAGGAAATCCATATAGAGCACATAAATGTTTACCCAAGATGGGCAAACAAAAAAGATTTCCGTATATTTCGCATACCCTGCTGCTTGCAGGTGGCACGTGTTGAGTACACTGTTACCAGCTAGGTCACAGCAACTGCATCCAGCTGCAAACAATTACCATGTGGGGGCATTTACAGAGCTCACTAGCACCAACTGGTAATCCAGTGATTGATTCCCCACCAGAGTTCCGTGGAACCCTGGGGCTCCTTGAAGCAGTCTCAGGGGTTTCTCATATGGACCACAGACCCCCCCCCCCCCAACCCCCTTGGTGGTGGGGTTTTTTGGTATGTATTTTGTACGGTGGATTGAGTGAGAGTGGGGTAATTGACAGAAGGTAGGGGCGAGTGAGAGAAGGGAGGGGGCGGGAGGGAGGGAGTGAGGAAAAGAGGGAGTAAGAGTGAGATGCAAGGGATAAATACATGCAAGGCGGGGAAGGGGGAGAGTTAGTGAGACGGATGGGAGAGAAATACATGGGTAGATTGTGGGAAATAAAGGTGGCTTGTGAGGTGTGACATTTTGTGACTGACCCCTGTCAAACCTATTATGTGTCAGCCAGATAGGGGTTCCCCGAGATTTTTCAAAATACTTCAAGTGTTCCTCCAAACAAAAAATGTTGGAAATCACTGTGCTAATCAGTTCATGACAACTTGGTCCAGCCCAGGTTCTAACAATTGGCACCCACCATTTGTACCAGTTATATTTCGAGCTGCCTATCTGTCGCTGAATCAACAGTCTATTATTATAGTGGGATGTCCCTACCGATATCCCACATGGGGCAGCTTGTCCGTTGTCCTTGAATAGTGAGAGCTTTATCTGTGTGCACCGCATCACACAGAAGTCAGGTTACTAGTACTCTGTAGCACACGCACACTCCTCTGTCAATTCCCTCACTGAGGTCTGGCACAGAGGCTGTATACTTAAAGGTAACCATACCAGCACAGTAAGGCTTCTTATCAATGCGCTCTCCATTCATTTTGTTTTATTTGTATAGTGTTCCCTTCATTTTATCAGTCTACAGGACCCTACTAAAGTTATCTTTTAACTATTCCATTGCCATACTCGCAGCCCATGACTCACCTATTGGGGACAATATTTTATGCCTACGGTCTCTGCCATGATCGTTGCCATATTCAAACCAATCAGTCTACCCTATTTTGTGGTCTTTAGCCTCAGTTTTTTATTAGACTAGCGAGTGCAGATTACTGGGGGCTCTCTATCCTAGCCTACTCTTAATCTCAGGAGTGACCTTGGTGAATCTTGGGTGGGCGGGTGGGGGGGTGAATCTTGGGTTTGAATCTTGGGTGGGTGGGGGGGTGAATCTTGGGTGTGTGGGTGGGTGTGTGTGAATTTTGGGTGGGTGGGCGTGAATCTTGGGTGAGTGGGTGGGTGTGAATCTTGGGTGGGTGGGTGTGTGTGAATCTTTTGTGAATTTTGGGTGTGTGGGTGTGAATCTTGTGTTTGGGTGGGTGAATCTTGGGTGGGTGTGTGTGAATCTTGGGTAGGTGTGTGGTTGTGTGTGAATCTTGGGTGGGGGGGTGGAGGGGTGGGTGGGAATCTTTGGTGGGTGGGGGGTTCCGAATCTTGGTTGGGGGGGTGGCGGAGGGGGGGTTAGGTGGGTGGAAGGGTGAGGGTTATTAAATAAAACAGTGCATAGATGTGATGAGCAAATATTTTATTTTATAGAAGACATTTAATAAGTGTGAGGGTGTGGGTTTGTTTTGGTGGTTGGCACATGTCATCGTAGGATGAATGGGAGTGGTGGGGCGAGGGTACCCAGGTTGGTGTGCGGGACACAGGGCTCCAGATGGGGCTAAATTTGTGTGTTTGGTGCTGACAGTTGGTGGGTTATGCTGCGACGCTGTGCGTAGCTGGAGGTGTGACAGTTGGCGGTTGGTGGCAGTTGGCAACGCCATCATGGGTGGGTGGATTTGTGTGAATCTTGGGTGGCTGGGTGGGGTGTGAAAAATGGTATTAAATAAAACAGCAAAACAGAAAGTGAATCCCTGCGCTTCTCCCATAGGGATAGCAATCAATGGGGAATATATATATATAGGTGTAATTGAATATATTTAGCCAATCACCTGCAACTGCTTATTGAGCAGTTTGTGGCAGGCCAGCCCCTCCTCTTCTAGGTATATAATCTCCTAGCAAGGTCCCCTTATTCCACTTCACTTACATGTGAGTATCTGTACTGGTATATACCAGTTTTTAATTGCACTAGGTTATACAAGCATATGCTTTGATATTTTAACCCCTTCTGGGCTTATTTCACATAACACTAGTATGCATTTAGCGTAGGGACCTGCTAAAGAGACTTACCTTGACGTGGTTAGCAGGCTTGGCATTATTTGATCAAAGGATGTATACCAAAAGTCTCCTTTTTTCTTATAGGTATTTACACCATACATATATATATATATATTCCCCATTGATTGCTATCCCTATGGGAGAAGCGCAGGGATTCACTTTCTGTTTTGCACATTTGTATGGCCATTTCCTTCACTAGCTGCATGCTCTTTACATGGAGAAGCGCAGTGATTATATTTGTTTTACATTAAATAAAACAGTGCATAGACGTGATGAGCATATATTTTATTTTAAAGAAGACATTTAATATGTGTGAGGGTGTGGTTTTTTTTTGGTGGCTGGCACATGTTATCATAGGGTGAATGGGAGGGGTGGGGCGAGGGTAGCCAGGTTGGTGTGCAGGACACAGAGCTCTGGCGTCGTCCAAAGTGGGAATAATCTGCAGTGTTGATGTGGCTTCAGTATGGGAGGGGGGTGAAGAAGCGGCACCAGACATTTGGCGGTGTGGGCTTGGGAGGGGGGTTTGAAGTTGGGTGTACCGGAGGGTCCACAGAGGAGCAGCGTCTGACGGTTGGCGGTGCGGGTTTGGGGGGGAGGGGTTGAAGTTGGGTGTACCGGACAGGCCACAGAAGAGCAGTGTCGGCACCGGAAGTTGTGCGGGGCTGGTTGGGGTTTTGAATTTGGGTGTACCGGACGGGCCATAGAGGTGCAGCGTCTTACGGGAAGGGTGTTGAAGCCTACAGGAGGGGGGGTGAAGACACGGCACCAGACCTTTATTGAAAAATTTGTGTGTTTGGTGCTGACAGTGGGTTATGTATTGACTCTGCGCGTGGCGAGAAGAGATGGCAGAGCAGTGGAGGGTTAAGGGGGGTCGTGTTGGGGGAGGGGGCGGTCATATTGGGGGAGGGGGGGAAACACGACAGCGCTCGGTTCCTAAGGTGCTGCTTGTGTCAGGAGTTGATGGCGGAGCTGTGGAGGCTGTGCAGAGCGACGCTGAAGTGCTGCGCAGGGGATGAATCTGCGCTGTAGTTTCAGAGAGGAGGTGGGATAATGGTGGTGTGATGCTTACTCCCAAACCTCAGTGATTGTTCTGACAGTGTGGCAGTTGGGTATGTGAGGTCATAGAACCACGCAGGCCAATGAGAGGCGTGCGGGGGCCGGGCCAGGCCATGGACCAATCTGATTGGCCAGAGGGTGAGTGACAGACCAACGGACCAATCAGATTGCCCAGAAGCACAGCAAATACACTACGTTTTCTGCAAACAAACAACGTTTTCATAAATATAGATATAGGTAGGGTTGAAGCAGAGGGTCTCTTGAGCTCAACCCCATTGATTTTAGCTCCGAGGACCTATGCTTCCGTGAGACACTTACCTGCGAATTAGGTGCCAGTAACAGCTTTCCTCTGCAAGCAGGGTTCACAATGACATATGTGCTGTTCAGATATTTCCTGGCCTGCGGGCGAATAGGAACTCATAACGTCAGCGGTGCGGCTTCCTATTGGCCCATGTAATACGAGATAACTGGCGCCTAGATTGCCACACAACGCCTAAAGAGGTCACAGATCAATGGTCAGACCAGTCCTTAGTGTCCAATCAGAAACAGATGGTTCTTGATAGATGTCTCATGACATGTGGAGATAAACAATGTCATGAGACATCTATCAAGAACCATCTGTTTCTGATTGGGCACTAAGGACTGGTCTGACCATTGGTCTGTGACCACTTTAGGTGTTGTGTGGTAATCTAGGCGCCAGTTATTTTGTGGGTATATGTTTCATGTTGACCTGCATCGGTCATCATTTCTAGGCAGCCTAGACCTTTAAATTTAGAGGTTTCTTTTTTGTAATCACTTTAGTATTAATATTTACTATAATATTTCAAGCATTAGCGCTGTAAGCACTTTTTTCTTTAGTTTGCCATGTAATACGAGATCTTCAAACCTGAAAGCCCTGCTTGCTGAGATAGAGCAGCTACCGGCACCTACTTTGGAGTTATGAATCTGCAGAAGCGGGGGGTTCCTGAAGTTGAAATGAATGGGGTTCATCTTCGAAGACCCCTTGCTTCAATTGTATATTTAAAAAAAAAAAAAACTTTAAAAAACAATTTGCATCTTGGATTGCTCCTTTAAAAACCTCACAGGTTGTTTCATATGCACAGTTAAAATGTACACAAATGCATTCAAGATTTGTGGAGTTCTGAAAGCTGTGCATACTACTGTATTACTGTATGTTTATAGAGAACTCTTCTGTTAGAAGCTGTAATATTACATGAATACATTAAGAGCTTAGAATGCAAAGAAAAGCCATGGAAACAACACTTACAAAACAATCAGCATTTAATCATCAAAAACAATTACCGCAAAAGCCAGCAAATTAAGCTAATTCAGTTGAATCACTTAAAATATATATATATTTACACATGACTCCGAAGCAAAACCGGAAAAAAAACCTTTAGTAAACATGTCAAAATTATAAACCTTCTTAATAGCCCAAGATAGGCAGAGGAGTACAATGTTGAAGTGTTCTGAAATGTTTTGGACAATTAATACATATCACCAATTAAAAAGCATATTCAAATGAAGTTTGTTGGTAAATATTTCTGTATGCTGTACTAGTAGCTTAGTGCAGGGGCGCTCAACTCCCGTCCTTAAGCCCCCCCACCCCCCAACAGGTCAGGTTTTCAGGATATCATCACAGGACGCTCAATCAGAAGCTCAGTCGAAGAAGCAGGGACTAATTGAGCCACCTGTGCTGAAGCAGGGCTATCCTGAAAATCTGAGCTGTTGGGAGGGGCTTGAAGACTGGAGTTGGCTGGTTTAGTGAATACCAAGATAAAATATACTTATACAAGTATATATCATTTTATATAATGATACAAAGGTGTTTATCTATTAAACTGTGACAGTCCAGATTGGATCACTATTGCACAGAATATCCCAGCTTCTGTACAATAGTGAACTGTTCTACACTATCACAGTTTAATGCATAACCCAAAGTACTGTGTTTGTGTTGGGCCTGAACTATATATTGGTAATAAAAAGTCAGCTTTTTCAGAAGTTCACTTAAATGCAAGACAATAAAGAATAGAAGCATTGTCATCCAAAAACGTGGGCATGCTCTAATTGGATATGTTCAATGCAAGAACAGCGTTCTTTTGGTCAAAACTCTCAACGGACCAGTTTCAGGTTTCTATATCTATGTGGCCTAATTTTAGTCCTCCATATAACCTCCACTGATGAATAATCTTTTTTTTATCTCTCCTTTAATTCGTATTCTAGTCTCCTTTTTCTATTTTAGACATGATATTTTAGGACGTCAGTTCCAATATTTATCAATAATAAACATAGATATTTTTATTGAACATACAAATTACAAAAAAAAAAAAAACACTTCCAGACTGTTTGTATATACTG
Source organism: Ascaphus truei (assembly GCF_040206685.1). Classification (NCBI taxonomy): domain Eukaryota; kingdom Metazoa; phylum Chordata; class Amphibia; order Anura; family Ascaphidae; genus Ascaphus; species Ascaphus truei. The sequence goes on from NC_134485.1 coordinate 392,581,428, forward strand.
TATATAGGTACTTCCTCAATGCTAATTTCAAACAGTATATCGATAGGTGCAAATTTGCTAGGGCAGAGAGGAATGAATGGGATTATGTGGAGTATCTCTAATAATGTGCATGTTTAATGAAACAATTTACTGGGATTCAACATTATATATTCCAAGTGGTAAAAAAAAAAAATGACTGGATTAAAGCAGACACAGAACGTGCCTGCTGGATATATATTCAGACATAATTTGCATGTTAACTTTTTAATGATACTTTGTGGATAACCAATAATGTGGCAGGAATAATTTTATCAGAAGTTCCAGTTACCATAGTGGCAGCATGTACATCTACATACCGTGTCAGTCATTTACACGAGATTTGGTTCTCTGTCTGATTACTTATTGTTTGTTCCAATCGGATGTTTAGACCCTATTTCATTCCTGACTTCCTTTTCTATTTAGGATAGTTTTATGTCTATGTTTATGTCTTCTTCTATGTAGAAAAAAGGACTCTGATTTACTGGAGGAACTTCTTGTGCCTACAAACTTTAGATGGCAGGTTTTAGACCTGGCGCATAGTCATATTTTGGGGGGACACTTAGCAGTGAAAAAGATGACAGATAGGATAAAGGCACGATTTTCTGACTGGGCATATATAAAGATATAAAACAATATTTTGAGATGTGTCCGGAATGCCAGTGAAACTGTTTTGCTAGACTAGCCCGTTATTCAGGTTTCTTTTTAGTCGGGTCAGTATCCCAAAGGATCAAGGAACACCTTTTATGTCCTGCCTTTCAAAAGAGCTGTGCTGGCAATTTAATATTTAACACTTATGCACCTTGGTCTTCACCCTCAGACAGATGGCCTAGTGGAGCAGTTTAACAAGACTCTTAAAAGTATGGAGACGGCAATAGACCGAGATGGTAAGAACTGGGATTTCCTATTTCTGTATCTGTTTGCTGTAAGGAAAGTAACTAAGGCCTGCATTAGATAAAGTAACTGCAAAGTAACTGCATTAGATATGTTTAAGCAAACGTGGGAAACAGAGTCAAGCCCACACTGCAGCACAGTGGTGCATATTACGCAAATGTAAGATCGCATTTCAGCGGTGTTACCGATTAAACGGCAGCATATGCAACAAGCCCAGAGTACGCAGCAGAATTCCTATAACCGGAATGCCAGACTGGTGTTCCGTCCAGGAGATAAAGTGTTAGCGATGGTGCCCACAGTAGAATGTATGTTTTAAGCCACTTGGCAGGGCCCATACATAGTCATAGGGGCCTATCCAGCTAGCTTCGATGTGATCACTGCAATATCGAACATGTTTGCATGTTACTGCGTCATGGTATGCATTTTGTGAAAAAACAGTTTTCAATAAGATATATTGCTTGCTGCAAAAATAAAAGAGAAGAGCAGTGAAGTCAGCGCTAATGCAATAAATATAAATCAGTGACACTATAAGTGACAAACATACATTAAATACACTTTGAACTTAAAGTGGGGGCTGCCTAGGCAAATGGTGTACACAAACCCATACAAACAGTGTAAAAACAGAAAAACCGGCGCCTCCAAATGGAAAAAATAAAAATAAAACTGACCAAATATAGTCCAAGGGTATATGGAATGGAGTCCCGAGGGGAATCTTCAATGAAGTCTCATAGACAGACAAACAAACATAGAAAACAAAAACAGAAAAGACAAAAGAAAAAGATCATAGTGCAACTAACAAAACCAATATACAGCAGCGGCAGCTCTTATTCGAGCAAATGCCGCTGGCTGTATGAGGCTGGGAAGCGGGTAGCCGCGGCGCGTGGCGGTGCACTGTGACGTCACAGTCACATGCGCGCCCGGCTTCCCCGTCTTCCCCGGCTTCCCCAGGCTTCCCCGACACCCCTGGACATCAAATTAAGGTAAGCGGGGGTACGGGGAAGCAGAGGGGCAGAGCAGAAGGGGTACAGGGGTCCGGAAGGGTGTGCAAATTGCGCGCGATGAGGAGGGGGGGTGAGTGGGGGAACGCGGCGGCGCGCGTGCATTACTGGCGGCAGCTGGGGCAGATCCCGGCATGCCGCCGGTATTTGTTGCAATAAGATATGTCGGTACTGTATACAAACAAACACTGAAAAGATTGGCAAAGAAATAATTTCAGATTTAATGCAATTAAATAAAATATTAATACAACAACAGACACATGAATGTTGGGCTAAAGACACTAATAGGCTGAGTCATCCGGTAGGAGTAAAATTAAAATCCTACTTACAGCAGGGCTGAATGATATAAACCCATACAGCAACTGTCCTTGAGTCCAGACTAGAGCTTCTGCAGAGGTAGAAAAAAGCACAGCTTCCAAGAATCCACATTGCAAGGGCGACCGCTATTGCCCCTCACGCAGACCTTCCAGGTGGGTGAGGGGTACCTCAAGGAGGGACCAGGGCTACACGCTGTTGTGGGAGTCGCCGACACCAGAAGCGCAAACCCGCAGGTCGCGCGGTGTGTCGGTGACGTCACACCACAGCGTGAGGGCAGGGGAAGCGCCCGAGAAAGCAGTGAAGCTCTGAGAGCTGAAGCAAAATCTGGAGAGAGCAGGGGGAGGATGATCCAAGTCCAAGCCAGAGAGGAAACCACCCTATGCGTTTCGTGACGTCAGTCAGTCCTGCCCCTGACGAACTAACTGACGTCACGAAACGCGTAGGGTGGATTCCTCTCTGGCTTGGACTTGGATCATCCTCCCCCGTCTGTGCACTGCTCTCTCCAGACTTTACTCTAGCTCTCAGAGCTTCACTGCTTTCTCGGGTGCTTCCCCTGCCCTCGCGCTGTGGTGTGACGTCACCGACACACCGCGCGACCTGCGGGTTTGCGCTTCTGGTGTCGGCGACTCCCCCAACAGCGTGTAGCCCTGGTCTCTCCTTGAGGTACCCCTCACCCACCTGGAAGGTCTGCGTGAGTGGCAATAGCGGTCGCCCTTGCAATGTGGATACTTGGAAGCTGTGCTTTTTTCTACCTCTGCAGAAGCTCTAGTCTGGACTCAAGGACAGTTGCTGTATGAGTTTATATCATTCAGCCCTGCTGTAAGTAGGATTTTAATGTTACTCCTACCGGATGACTCAGCCTATTAGTGTCTTTAGCCCAACATTCATGTGTCTGTTGTTTTAATAATATTTTATTTAATTGCATTAAATCTGTAATTATTTCTTTGCCAATCTTTTCAGTGTTTGTTTGTATATATTGGTTTTGTTAGTTGCACTATGATCTTTTTCTTTTGTCTTTTCTGTTTTTGTTTTCTATGTTTGTTTGTCTGTCTATGAGACTTCATTGAAGATTCCCTTCGGGACTCCATTCCATATACGCTTGGACTATATTTGGTCAGTTTTATTTTTATTTTTTCCATTTGGAGGCGCCGGTTTTTCTGTTTTTGCTACAAAAATGACATACCACACGAGTTGAAATTTGATTTTCAGGCGATTTGCTGTGCGATTTTCCTTAAGTCTGGAGGAGCTGTCCAGAGAGAAACCATCTCCCTGCACAGTTCTTACAGGCGATAGCGCTGTTTTTATTTAATTTTATTAACATAGTATTGAAGCAGGGGGTCTCCGGAGCTGGACCGCATTAATTTCCGGGGACCCCTCTTTCCCGAGGTACAGGTCACCGTATCGGGTGCCGGAATCTCCTGCAAGTTTAAATGTTGCACGTCACGGCCCACGTTACCGGGGATCGTGGACATCTGCGCATCATGCTGTACAAGATGAGGATCATTGCTTTGCGGGTCAAGAGTTGTTGGTGCCACAGTTGGATGAAGGGGATGAGTCTTCACCCCAGCAAGGTTAAGAAACCATTTGACTATAGATTGCCCATTGATTATCACTGTGGCTATCTATGTCTCCATTGTTTTTTTTTAGTAATGTATTGTAATGTGTATTTTATTTTTTTTAGGCATCACAAATGGGCAAAAGCACTATTAGCTATATTTGACTACTAGGAGTTTTGCCCATTTGGGGGTGTGGTGATGGGGGTAGTTGCCCCAAGGGAGGTGGATAGGCTTCCCAGGTGGGTTAACCCTTTAATTACCATACCAGTTACCATCTACTACAGTAATTAAAGGGTTACTGGCAATACTTAGTGTTTTAATGTTAATTTTTGTGCCACAGAAGAGAAGGAGGACGACGAACACAGCCTTTATCCTGGCAGGGGTAAGTACAACTTCTATTTACTATAGGGTGGCTGGCTAATGATTTCTTTTGAATGGACAAAAGCCCTATTAGCCATATTTGGCTTATAAGGCTTTTGCCCATTACTGTGTGTGGTGGTGATGGTGGTGGGGTGGTTGTTGAGGATAGAGGGGGTGGGTATCAGGGTTGGCTATATGTGCACCATTGAGGACATAGATAATTACAGTAACAATCAATAGATTAAACGGCTAGTGTATTTTTTTTATAATATTGTAATTTGTATTGTATTTTATTGGAATGAACAGTACGGTATAATTGAATGGGCAAAAGCACAATTAGCCATATTTGGCTTCTAGAACTTTTCACCATTACTGTGTGTGGTGTTGGTGGTATAGGGGTGGGTAAAATGGGTAGTTGCCCCAGGGGTGGGTAAAATCAGGGGTTAACACCTTCATTACCTTATTGCTTACTACCGCTAAGCAAATTAAGGGGTTAACCCCTCCAGCAACTCTCCCAGAAGGCCTAACCACCCACCCTGAGGCAACTACAAGCTTCACCCACCTCCTCTACCACCAACAAACCAGGCACTGCTGTTTAACACCTTCATTACCTTAGCGGTTGGCCACTAAGGTAATGAAGCTGTGCTATAATTTTTTTTATATTACATAGAATTGAAGCAGGGAGTCTCCGGAGCTGAAAGGAATGCGGGTCAATGCTGGAGACGCCCGGCTTCAATCTTATGTAGTAAAAATAAATTATACTCCTTCATATGCACATCGCGAACCCGATCTCGACACCCTTTAGGTGGCAGAAACAAAATATGTGAGTTTAAGGTGCGATCTGCATATACTGTAGAAGCTACTATGCTAATAGCTAGTTTGGGCATTTTTTGTGCTACCGCACGGCTTATCAGAGCCAGAGTGCTAACACGTGTTAAAAAGCTGTTTCCAAGAACATGTTAAAACCCTGAAAGAGAGGGGTGCTTTGTTAGCTGAAACAAAAACTGTTGTTTCCTCTGAGACACATTCAATCCCTTATGTAAAAATTACAGACACACTGTCTGCTCCCCAGAGACAAGAGATGAACGAGTTTGTTGTGTGTAAAGTCCGAGTTTTTTCCCCCATGCCCGGAAGAACCTCGGTCACTGAGCATAATATAACTAGGGAACCTGGAAAGGTTGTTAACCCATGGAATTCCACCCATACGGAAAACATTTTTCCTGTTGGTTGACACGACTGATGTTCCACACTGAGCAGCTGGACTGGGCGCGTCAAGGACCGGTGGTATCTGGAGCAGACGGTGGACAGGCAGCGTGCTATTGTCAAAGTCCCTTCATCAATGTATTTGTTGTACGTGCAATACTTATCTTTACTGCCAACATCATTCATATATCTACTATACTATGAGTGGTTGTGTGCTCACTTTTTTCCTTTTCCATAGTACGGAGCAAACGTATTTGAGACACAGCAAACCAGGAGTGGACTTTTATTCACGCACGTGCATGAGATATGGCCAGAGAGAAAATAGAGACACAATTGACAGTGTTCTCAATTTATTTGCCTGGTGAGGTGATGCTGTTGTTGCTGTGGAACTGGCAGCGGTATCAAATGGGGTAGTGGAATGACATTGACTGCTGGCTTCAGTGACACGAGAATGAGAGAAACAAAATGTGTAAAAGTTTAACCCTCCTTGAAATCAATTGGCACAGCATTATTATTAATATTATTAAATATGACTATACTGCTATATAATTTATATAATAGACACAGAGACAGTACAGGAGAAGAGCTCAGGCGCCAACCCAGGGAGTGGAATGGACACATACAGACAGGGGTAAGTCCAGGCAGTCACAGGTTAATGGTTAAGCTACAAGTTTAATTACGTCAATAATGTATACATGTTTGAACTATACAGTAGTAATACAGCAGCAGCAGCAACAGCCCTAACCAGCCCACAGCCAAACCCAGCCTACAACACAGTGGCTTAAACGTGAGGCTGCACCACTATTTAACTACTCCTCGTTCCATAATAAATCAGTGCGCGGATCTGGATTCCGGTTGCGGATTTGGATTTCGTATCTGTCGAGCGTTTTTTCAGTGATGAGAGAAAATAAAATACCTTTTTGAGATTGATCTGCGGCTGAAAAGAGCTTGCAAATTCGCAGATTTTCTGCTAACATTTCTCTAATCTCTATCACTGAGCAGAAGGTCAAGATGGTGTAACAGGATTACAAACATTTATAGGTACAGCATTAATATTTAATCTTGTATGTCCATCCCTATTTTATTATATGCTATTATTTATGCAAAACCTACATTTGTTTATTTGCATAGAGATAAAAAATAGATATGAAATAATTGGGTATAGAAATCCACAATCCAAAATATAGAATCACGGATCCATTGTTTTCTCATTCTACTCTAGCTTTTTCAATACTTTTTTTTATAGTTAAATAGCCCAAGTAACAGATCCTACAAATAAATATACAGATAGGGTATATATAATTAAATAATAGTAATATTTTAATTTGTTTTCCACATTTAAAAATGTTCCCTATTAAGCATAACACAATTTACTTTTAAATATCTATAGTACATATTGAATAGTCTAAAACAGCGACTTTTTCTGTAGGAATGTGATAGATTTAAATAATATCCTAAGAGATTAAATATGTTATGTGAGAAGAAAAGATGGAGGATTTCTTTTAGTATCTCCTATGAGTTTTATGGTACAATCTATGCTCCAATTTGTTTGTTTTGTTTTACTTTAGGTGTATCATTTAACATTACTCGCTGTTGTTTTATAACATAGAAGCAATTCCCCCTTACTCTTTTGCCCCTTCTTCCATTTATTTACATTGGTGGGAAGCGGGGGGTCTTAAACATGTTTATGTCAGCACAGGAGTTTACCTGGTTCCCAAGATACATGCAGTACCTGTAAACGTAGCTATGGTGCCACCCCCTCCAGGGGAAAAAAATGGTGGTTTACATTTGCCACATTACGTGGGTGAAAAGATGGCGGTAACGTGACCCATTGTGGCGTCCCATTTGTCTGCATGATGCATGAGGATTTAAACCAGTGGTGCTCAACTCTAGTCCTCAAGACCCTCCCACAGGTGAGGTTTTAAGAATATTCCAGCTTCAGCACAGGTGGTGCAGTCTTTGACTGAGCCACCTGTGCTGAAAAAAAGGATATCCTTAAAACCTGACCAGTTGGTTGGTCTTGAGGACAGGAATTGAGAACCCTGAACTAAGGAGAGTACTAAACAAACAGGAAGTTCTGGCGCTATGTACAGTATCTTGGGGAACAGGGGGTCTCCAGAGCTGAAATTTACATGGTTCAGCTCTTGTGACCCCCTTCTTTCTACCTACTGTATGTAAAAAAGGGATTATCTGGGGGAGGAACTGCTGTTCTATGTAAAGAGCTGATTGCCGTCCACAAAAAAAAAAAAAAAAAAACTGTTGATGTAAAAATGGCTCCAAAGCAAGAAATAAATACTCTGCCTGACTAACTCCCTAATCACAAACATACAAGCTCCACATGAAAAGGGTATTTCCAAGGTGATTGCTGAAATTAATAATAGCTTTACTCAAGAGTAAAAAAAAAATCTTGTTTTCATCGATATTGCCTAATTGAAAGCAACATAATCGTTTCACTTTCCAAGAGCAGCTCTATTGTCTACTTCTAAGATGATTGCTATGTTTCAAAAGCAAATCAAATTACCTTCAGTGCTTTAGGCCACCATATGAGTGCATTTTGGTACAGTACATCCAGTCATTTTTTTTTATAAATGCAATCTGCACATAAAGAGTATCTGCTACTGCAACTTTTATACCCAAATTGTACAAGCGCTTCACAGAGTGATCACTCCAGCAGCAACATTTAAATTGTTATGTTTATTTAGATCCACGAAGCACACAAATACATTTCACACCCATTGCTAGCAGATGAAGCGACATGTTGGTGTATGCACACTGAATATAAAACTAACTGTAGATACTATGATTTGGGGCATGAAACACAGTCGTTGTATATGGCATACTTAGGTTGGTCCTCCAGGTTGTACATCATAGTTTCAGAAATTAATCCTTATAATGTATGCTCCAGACAAAGTATTCCCTCTATGCAGCATAAGGTTGCTTCTTGCACCATTTGTTTCTGATTTCAGTACGTACAAAAGTAGACATCAGAGTAGAAAATGACTCTATATCTTGCTACACTGTTAGACGCCCGAGATGGGTAAACCAGAATATTGGTAGAATGAGGAAAATCAATGAGACGTAATAGAAATAGGATTTCGTGATTCACCCATGAACCTTCCCAACCAGCAATAAGTAAAAGCTTCCTACTTTTAATGTCTCAGCACATTTACTGTACAGAATGTGCTATAATATAAAGAATGAGATATTTCCAACAACCAAAATAACAACTTATTATTATTATAATTTAATTATAAAGTAGCGTGGTAAAATGGAGAAATAGCAGTTACATACAGTAAGCAGAGCAAGAAACAATATAAGAACAAATTAATGCAAACCGATACAAAAGGTACTGAGGGCCCAGTCCATGAGAGCCTACAGTTTATACATGTAGCACCCTTGCTAAATTATACCTCTGTCCCTCATGTCAGCTCTAGCAAGCTGCTGACAGTGCCAGGGTTAACCGCTAACACAAGGCTGTACATGTAAGTCAGTCTCCTTGTTATGTTACACTGTTGCACTTCCAGGCACATGTTCGGTCTGGTGAGGCCTTGGAAGATGCTGGAGAGGTCACATGGTTGCTGATTGACATGTGGCAATTTCTAGTTCTGCCCAGTTACTGGGGGTAGAGTGTTGGCCACTGCTATGATATAAAAGCTGGGGATCCGTTCTTTTATAGTGAGTCCAGTCCAGAGTCCAGTTTGTCAAGCCGGGAGAGAGCGACCCCAAAGGAGTTCCCTATCAGGAGATTCCATCCATCTAAAGGGACTCCAGATAATGCACCCAAAGCAGCCATTTCATTGAACTCATGTCAGGGAGGTATCTACTCACCATGCCACAAGGAATAAGAGGGTAATCTGCACCACATGGGATTAAAGGAGGAAAGCTCCTCTATAACCAGACTTCCCGGTGATGATGCCCAGGTTCTAGATTCCGGTGGGGCCTACAGTATGCCGCAACACTCTTCTTTGTGAGGTGACAGCCTGTAACCAGGGTTAAGTAAGGTCCTGGGAGTGGGTTCTATGTCTGGGTTAAGTAGGGTCCAGAGAAAGACTTATACCAATGGGAGACTATAAGACGGATGAGGAACGAGTAGAAGATGAAAACCTGTCCTGTTACTGCTGCTATGTTACTGAGCTACTGAATAAAGAATCAAGTTAAAAGTTCCCGGGGCCCTTTCTATTTATGTCCTACAGTATCACTCCTCTGCTACAGCTCAGGCCTGAACCCACAGAGAGATACCCTGAGAAAGAAGGTAACCCACTGAGCTAACACTTACTTCTTGGAGCAGGTATCAACCATGTTAGAGGTGTCACAGACTGTTTATATCCACACTACAATTTATGTACACTCTATCCTTGAGCTGGGGGGATAGGGGTGTTACATACATTACATATAATTACAATGGAACAGTGGTCCAAAAGCGACCATTCCTCAGCCATATCATGATTCAACCATAAAGCTACTAAAGATTGTGCTATTTTTGCTTATGCATATGTACAATATTGTGCATGTGCTGTAGTCTGGGCTGCAATGTAAAACACAGCTGATTGGCCTTAGGCGTGTACATTGACTAATAGTCTACTGTAACTCAGCAAAAACAGAATTTTATATTTGGTGCTTTGTGGGCAGCAAGTGCTGAAATAAGGCTGTTTTCAATTGTCCATTAAATCTGCTTGCTAAGATGGTCATTTCTCAGTACATTTGTGCATGAAAACTGCTACAACATTTTCAAAAGCCCCATAAACCACTGTATTGGGAAAATCAAAGGAAGCGGGAATGTTAAATGTTAGACAGAAGGATATTTAATTGTACAATTAAATATTCATGTCACAATTAACACTCTGTATTACATCCACATTTTATTTTCCATTTTCTGCGGGGGGTGGGGGGTGGGGGGAGAGTGACGCTGAACACTGAGCCCTTGGCGAAACATGTATTTAAACATTTAACAAAATGTAGCAGTTTATACAATATGTTACCTTAAAGGAGCAATCCAAGCCGGCAATTATTTTTTTTTTTAAATATAGCATTGAAGCAGGGGTCTCCGAAGCTGAACCCCATTAATTTCAGCTCGGAGGATCCCATGCTTTCGGATATACTTACCTCCAAAGTAGGTGCTGGTACCTGCTCTAGCTGAGCAAGCTGGGCTTTAAAGCTTCCACGTCACATGGGCCAATAGGAAGCTGTACCGATGATGTCACTGCTTCCTATTGGCCCGCGGGGCGCAAGATCAACAGTCATTACGTGATCCCTGGCATCCGAGGAGAGCTGCTGCCAGCACCTACCTGCTTTGGAGACATGTATGTCCAGAAGCAGGGGGTCCTCATAGCTGAAATTAATGGGCGTCAGCTCCGGAGACCCCTGCTTCAATCCTATATAGAAGTAAACAATTCACAAAAAAAATTGCTTGCTTGAATTGCCACTTTAAAACTAAGCTACAGTAGGTGAGTTCAGTCATTTAGATCTATGTACAGGCCAGTTTATCTGGCCAAAACATACCCAACCAAGCTCTCTTAGTGATAATTAAAGCTAAAACACTTATCTAATCAAGCTGTCTAAGTAAAAATGAGTGCTAGGCTAATTGGTTAATTATGTGTTAATTAGAGAAATCTCAAAGAGTTGGCCTGATGCTATCCTTTAAGGACTGAACTTGGCCAGCCATGCCTTTGTGAACTGTTCTTGTTGACCCGTTCATGCAAGGCCACCGAACCGCAAGCAGCCGCAAGCATCTTAGAGGATTCTACTTGTATTTAACACTTGTTCTCCAATTCAATTTGCCGCTTTGTCCTCCAATACAACAACATACATCACTGCACAATGCTCAAAGAACTAGATTGGTCATCACTTGAGTCTAGGCGCAAAGTTCATCTTTCCTGTCTTGCCTTCAAATACATTCTGGGCAAGATACACAACTATCTGAACAAGCTCCTCACCCCTACCACACATAGCACTTATCATCTGAGATCTGACTCCAACAGACTTTTCATGGTCCCAATGTTCAACAAAGTATCCGTCCGCTCCTCCTTCTCTTACCGTGCACACCAAAACTGTAACAATCTACTGGAGACTCTCACATCCGCCATTAGTCTAAGTTCTTTCAAAACTAAGACTGTCTCACATGTTCATCATATTGTGACATATTTATACAGTACAAGTATAAATTATTTACAGAAACTCAAAAGTACAATGGCATGGGAGTAACATCACCATGTTTCTACCTTTGAAATAAAATCAAACATGAAACATATTGTGACAAGTATTCTAAAAATAAAACAGATTAGCCGCTGACAAAATATTTTTTTTACCAGTTTGAATGTCATACAGTATGTAGACTACTTAATTTAGTATATTACACGCTTAATACAGTAATTAAGCAAAAATACACATTTCGTGTAGGCAGCACAAAAAGCAACCATGGTGGAATTCAGCAAGTAGGGGTGTTACTTAGCAATAACTGCTATCGCCATTTTAAAGATATAATATAATTAAAGATAATAGAGGGTTATATTATGAAAGAAAGAGAACAATTCACCAGAGAACTTAATTCTGAAGTAAGATAAACTAAAGTGTGTAAGGGAAAAGTTAAATTAGGAGTGGGCTGCAGGAGTGCTACTATTTAACCGAGAACAAAATGAGGTAAAGCATTTACATGCTGGCACCATATTGCGTGCTGTATAGAACAGGGGTGCGCAAACGTTTCCGCGTGCGCACCCCTGCCTTCTTTGCTCGGCACCTCGTGCCCCTCCCCCTCTCGACCCTGCCATCAAATGAAGTGCAGGGTCATGTGATGTCACATTTCCATGTTAAAGTGACATTACGTGACCCCGCGGGTTACCAGGACGACGCGTCGCTGCAAGGGAAGGGAAGTGTTTTATACAAGCCTTGCGCGGTCCCCCGGCATTTAATTTAAGTGCCTGGGGAGACAGCGCGGGACCTCTATAACTGCCGCGCCTCCCCCCCCACCAGAAAATCTGTCATACCCAAGTTTGTGCACCACTGGTATAGAACATATTTTCTGATTCCCAAACTTGGTATAACAGCTTAATTTTCTCTTATCTTAATTTGGAAACAAACATGCAGAATGAACAATGAGACATAACAGACAATGCGGAAGCAGTCGATCTATTTTAATAAATTAGATTAATCTCAGGTAATTCTTGGGTAATGTTCCATTTAAGAAGTTTTAAAAGTTTTCTAGCACTATGTACACAAATATACAGGAATAACCACAGTCGCATTGTCTTTTAAGAGCTGCTCGGGAAGATACAGGGAGAGACTGCTTTTCTCTGGGACTCCTACGGACTGTCTGGGTCAGTAGGATTAACCTAAACCCTGCCCTATTCCTCCCAGGCCACAACCAGGCCACAAAAGTACTGTTTTGGGGGCATGGATGAGCTACGGATTTCAGCATTTTGATCCGCCGTGCCGAGGACAGTAAGTCTGGCAACATCTGTATATTACTAAGGCAATATAGGAAGCCAAAGTGGCTCACTTCAGAACCCTGGACAAAGCCATAAACATTTCAGCAACCCAGCCTAACACCAGGAATAGCCATGACCTAAAATAAAAATATGTTAGCTCCTGCGTTAACTTTAATGGCCTACTGTGGATATGCTTTGGTGTTCCACACCTCATTTACATATCATTAACACTAATGGCTGTTAAAGTTAATGAAAGGCCGTCTAAGCATTAAGACAGGCCATAACACATCGTTACTCAGTTTTGAAGATCTCCGTTAGCACTTAACGAGATGTTCACTAAAGTTAACATCTCATTAAGTCAATATCGGAGCTCTGTGTATCTGCCCCTAATAAATAGGAAAGAGACAGCCAGTGCACACAGGGTAAAAACTGCAAAACTGCATGGAATAAAACTTGAATGTACTGTAGATGTAATAAAAATAAATGATTATTATGTTTCAAAGAATGATTTACTGCACTATGTAGTGATGGAGAAAATGGCTACAAAAGAAAAGGTATTTGTACTACTTTTCTAAAACGATGTATATAATATGCTTACTGGTATGTTTGGAAATATGTCTTTTTAGAGGTATGAGAAAATAATTGAATATGGATAAATGTATGTTTAAGACCTGTGTTCATGTATTATATTTTCAACCACATAACAATGAAGAGTCAAAACTGCATTTATTATGGACTTTTTCCCAGAAAACAATTTAAAATGTGTTTTACAGGATTACATTTAAATGACACCACTCATAATAATAAAAAATCCTTCTTAATAGACAGCAATAAATCATCTTGAACCTCTACTATATTTAGCTAAACTGTGCCAGTATATTTAAGACAGTCATATTTGCTATACCCAGCTGTTACATATAGCGATGGCTGGTCCAGCTATCTCCCTACCTTTCCTGTCTGGTAAGTTCTAGTAAGACACTGACAGTGACAGGCTGTCCTATGGGGTTTTCCCCCTCCTCATGCTGACATACTGAGTAACAGGAGTGGTGGTGCATATATTGGGCCCTCCCTCTTTGAGCTACAGGAAGGAAGTGCCTAAATTATAGTATGAAGTTCAGCCCTTAGGGGTGAGTCCTTCAGTTAGTGATTGGGGTTCCAGACTATCCTGTTATCCAAGAGAATTGCTTACAGGATGCTTTTGTTTACAGGCGTCACAAATAGTCTTTTGAAGTAGATTCTCTATCTTCACCTGAATAAACATTCCAGGAGAAGATATTGACAAACAAAAGACGTCACACCCTTTCCAAACATCTCTTGTTGATTATCAGGGACTTAAAAGACAATACGGTGTCTCCTTAATTTACACCTAGACCCTTTGTAGACGCAGCTGCTATTTTCCAATCAGGATGTTGACCTGTACAAAACATTTATAGATAGATTTGGTATCTCTAGGTTTTTTCCCATGATCTTCAAAGGGAGAAACACAATTTGGTTTAAGCATACATCCTCAACCAATCAGAACCTCCTACATGTTAGCGATGAGGGTAGAAAACTCATTTAAACTAGACAGAATGTCAGTTAGTTAGGAGATAGTGAGGAGAGAGTGAGGAGAGAAGCAGAGCTCAAAAGGTAATTATGATTATAATTCTTGTGCACTTGTAAATCTGTATATACCTGTGTGTTATATCAATGTATTGTTAGGTAGGGTGTACTGTATTGTATTGTTTTGTTAGGCCTTTAATAAGTACAAACCTTATAAGGAAGTATATGTAGTATTACTGTTTAAGTGTTATATTTTGTGCTGTGCTCTAATAAATATTAAGTTTATATAATTGGATCGAATCTCTGTCGTGTCATAACTATTATAAATCAAAGGGCATGCATGTGCGAATGTGTTTCATATTGAAACACATATCTACACATTCATCTCCCTAAATAATAGTTTGTCATATAATTATATTATTATAAGACAGCAATACTTTTATAGATGAATTCACTATAAATCCATCTATATTTCTATTTCTGGATAAGGCTAAACATTACAGGTAACATTCCCTTCATGGGTAGGAGCTCTGAGTCCCTCATGGGCTGAGGCACTAACCTAGTTCAGAGAGGCTTCACCATTACCCGCAGACCAGTACCATCTAGAAGCCAGGGATTATTTTACCAACTGTAGCAAACGCTGTACCAACACCAGCGGTGGCTGCTGTAATAAAGACTATCCTGATTTATACTTCAGGCTCTGAGGAAGTCTGTGTGGAGGAAGGTATTAAAAGTAAGGACTGTCATAGCGGGGACCACCTTCAGCCTGGCTGAAGCCCCCTAAGTCTGGAGGCGCTGATACCAAGAAGAAAGAACCAGAGGAATCCCAAACGTCTACCCCCACTACATCGCGGGTACCTCAGTTCTCCTGTACCCCACAGGTAAGAAGCACTACACCTAGCAATAGCCATGACAAGATCTCCCAGAAGGGGGGGGGGGGACGGGGGGCATGTGCTACATACACAATCCTGATTCTGTTTTTGAATAATAATATATACTGCAGATGTTTACAAGGGATTATAAAGAAAATGTAAAGGACTGCAGCATTCAATCTTCTGAAAACTAATGAGGAAATACTGTACTGTCAGCTGTTGAATATACAGTTCATGAGAGTCTCAGTCTAGCTATTAGACTACAAAGTGAAAATACACAACAAAGTGGCATTTAATAGTTGAACCTACAGTGGCGGCTGCCTTTAGCCTCCTGCGGCCGTTTCAGCGCGACTTTTAAAACCGCGGGCAGATGCAGTGTTTGATGCGGCATGTTCCGGCATTTAAAGCTGCGGCCGTGTGCATTGAACAGTATTAGCGCTGTGCTTATTTAATTGTTTTCAACTGTTTTCAACATTACAGTCTCACAGTTATGTGAGGTCTGTATTAGAGGTACACAAGCAAGCTACTGTAACATTATGGGCGGCGTGCGTGCAACTTTATGGGCGGCGTGCTGTATATAACTATAGTACTATTGGCGCAGTCTCGGCATGAATGCGGCATGAACGAGGTGAAGTGCGTGGCATTAAAAAAAAAATACTTAAACAAGCCGGAGATGTTGGAGAATAAAAGGGGCCGTGACAGTACTGTACTGACACTTCCTCTTATCTTTTTTGCTATCATAGAGGTACCTAAAACTTCATCAGATTTCTTTACATTTCAAGTCTTGTACAGCTGTCATCCTCAAGAAAACCTACAGTATGATGCTAGAGCTCAAAATAGGATATTGTACTGTACTGTATGTAGTGGCTATAGGGATTTGACAATTTAGTTAAGCACCCATCCCTAAAACAAGGTAACACATATGTATTGGCACCACAAAAGCAGAAGCTACATTAAGACAGATGGAATTCACCAAGTATTATTTCATGTAATTGTGAACTTCAGGCTCATACTGTATGTGGATTGTTTTTTGTTGCCCCTGGAGACCATTCTATAAACATTGTGAATATATATATATATCACTTTGAGAAAGTGTTGTGACGAAACGCGTCAGGGCACGTTATTACGACACTACGTCATCACGCAGTGCGCGCTTTACGGCCGGAGAGCGCATGGAGCTGATCTGAGGCTGAAAAATCTCTAAATTGCACTGACGCCGAGAGACATTGTTTTCAAAGCACCCGACCACTGCTGGATGTGAACCAGAGGGACAATCTACCATCTGATATGTTCCAGGACGGTGTGGCCTTGTTGGTGGTGATTATATATCACAAATTGCCTTTTTATCTTGTACCTTTGTGAGTGTTCTTAATCCCCTTGTCCTCTTTTTTATTGATTACATGTACTGTTTTACACTATGGGACGTGTAAATTCACATTGGAGTAAAGCAGCAAAGGATTGGTGGGACAGCAAGCCATTAAATAACATGAAATTCTCACCGGGTTAGTTGAAAAAAATAAAAAGATTTATTACTACAGTACATACCAAAAAACAAGTAACAAAAATATAAACAAGACAAAAACTCTCCTCCTAATCGTTTCATGCCCGTATGGCGCTTTCTCAAGGAGTACAATGGAGTAAATGATACATTTAGTTTTTATACCCCTCCTTAACAATCAGAAACATCTGATAGAAATTAACAATTACAATAAAAAAATGGCATAGACAAGTGATTGGAATACCTGTGAGAGCCTATCAGGAATTGATAGGTAGGTTGTTCATAATATCCTAATTAAATCTCTAAATAGATTTGATAATACTTCATTGGATTCATAATAAATAACACCAAATAGTAAATGTGTTATGAAAATATAAACCAAAAAAGAAAACACGAGAAAGGAAAAATGGAAAAAAGACCTCATAGCATAAACAAAGGCTCAGACAGGCATAAAACAAAGATAATTTTTCATCAAGAGGTATTCATAAGGTCAAAAACCGTACTGGTTAACCATTCACAAATCAGAACTGCCCAGTGTTGCACAATAATCCATATTAAACATATGATGGAAAACATATGATTAGCAAATAGTAATAGATACATGGAGACACAAAGAAGCAATAAACATGTCAAAAGTACTAGTAAAATGTAGCTAGATAGTTAATGTAACAGAAAAAGTTCTAATGTTATCAGAATCTGTCACTGTGACAAGTCAAAATATAAATATATATATATATATATATATATATATATATATATATATATATATATAAAACAAACTAATAATAATGGCAACATATATCATTCCTAATGTGCGTTTAGTTGGAAGGTACAGTACTGTATGTTAAGATGTTTGTCATATAAAATTGCTCTTAGTGTCCCTATACAGTGATGGAATCGCTGAATAATGGTGATCAGAGATCTCAGAAAGGTATACTAAACATATAAATGTAAACATAACCACCAAAAATAATATAAACATTATAGTGGCATAGAGTCAGGGACAACTGAATAGGGAATTACTGGTGTTAATAGAAAAATGGATCAAAATTGTCTATATCATATGTCATAAAACATTAATATATAATTGGTAACTAGGTATATAGACTAATATATATATATTAGAATTCAAATATATATATATATATATATATATATACACACTAGATTAGCTGTATATTAAAGTAAAGAGTTAAGTTTAAAACATAGTGTATATATGATGTATAATGTATAATGTAGGGAGAGCCATTATATGTATTGCCACACACTCTAGGTATCATGTTTCTAATGAAGTCGGCCAAGGTAGCTGTCTACTAAATTCACTTTGGGCCTCAGGAACCAGGAAGTAGTACCCATGATTGGAATGGAAATAGATGCTTCTTGACTCCTCCCCAACACAATTTAGAAAGCAGTACAGACTATACGGCATTAGGTGCTTGAGAAAGAACCTTGGTGCGATACATCACTCGTTTTAACTTTGTACTTTGTATTGGCAAAATAAAATACCCTTATTTAACCTGTTGAAGTGCCACGTATCATCTTTTTTTCCTATAGGTGTTTCATGAGCCATCAAGTGGACTGTGGCTGACCGTTGAACACCCATTGAAAGATAAGTTACTTTATTCACATCTTTGTTATAATTTAAAGTGCCTTTTTCCATTCAATTTGTTCAGACTAATATTCCATATACATACATGTGTCAGATTAGTTACTCCACTTGGTGTTTTGACATTGGCAGCAATTCTAATTAAATTGGTACCTAGATTTGATTTTTTATTATAGCATTTCAGTTTTCAAGGTGGGACCACCAAACATGAATGGCAAATGAAAACACAATGGCCCATATTGACTAAGCAGTGCTATTCCAAAAGACTAACACACACATTCCCAGCTCGCTCAAACTCCTACACCCACCACCTCATGAATTATATTTTTTGAATATATATTTATGTCAAAAAGAGTGCTACTGAGCGTGGCAAATGTATACAACAAAAGACAGGGGGTGCCCAATGCTATATCCAATTGACAAAACAGATATGGTAATAAGTATAAAGTTTAAATACTTTAATAATAATAATTACTTGGTTAATTAGTTAAACCCTTTGGCAAAAGTGTCACAAGCCTACATACCAACGTCAAGGTATAATCAAATTAATGCAGGTCCTACACTACACTGTGAACCCTTCCTTTTACATGAGGGGAAAGAACCATAATAGATCCTGTTCTTGCAGCAAAGTGAAAAGACCTCCCAAGTTAAAAAGGTGAGGAGTGAGCTCTTCCATAAGACACCTGTCAAATGTACAGGCTATTAGGTGTAATGTACCTTCAGAAGGTAGAAAATGCCTAATGGAAAAGGACCGTTTAATAATATGGCACATAAGTAACAAATCTGTAAAACATGTAATTATTTTGTAATTACAGATTTCTACACTGTTTTAGACATTGAAATATTTCCAGCTTTGCAGTGCATGAAATTAAGTGAAATAAGAAAGCACACTAATCAGATGAGTAATACAAAATAATACTGTACAACTGGCTATTTGTTTGGCAAATAATTAAAATAGTTTAACCGGCTAAATTGTGATTATTATTGTTATTGTTGGCAATTGTACAAATTCTTATACACTACAATAAAGGCCTAATGTATTCAAATTTAGCTTTTAACGTACAATCTTACAAGTCTAATAAAAGTATGAATACATATGTATAATGTTAATTCCAATGTGGTCTTGCAGCTTATCTCCACAGGTTAAGTTGCTTGAGTAAGATCAGTCCAACTGATCTTTTTAGGCTCATTATCAAGTCTCACATTTTTTGAATATACTGCCCCACTACTTGAAAGCCATGAGGTTCTAAGCTCCTTCACGTTCACATGTCTAAGACAGGTCTGTATACCCTGCTTTTCCCCATTATCTCCTAGCATACAATGCTTCCACTGCAGCAAGGGATTCTGGGTAATGACATGCAAATGAGTAGACAATAACTTATTTATTGAATGGTTCACAACTTGAAATTGCAAAGTCTGTATAAGGCACGTTCTATAGTGCCGTGCACGCTAAGCCGTATTTCAGTTGGCTGACGTCAGTCAGCCTTTCTATAGAAGGGCTGCACGCGCGCACGGCAGGGAGAGGGGAGCCGACAGACAGTGGCGAAGATGAAGAAATTCATCTTTTCACGCCGCTACCTGCGCTCAAATGTATGTATGTGTGTGTATGTGTGTAGGTATGTATGCATGTATGCGTGGATGTGTGTGTATGTGTGGGTCAAGGATTGTAAAACAAACAAAAAAAATATTTATTAAACTTTTTTTTTTTCTTTAAAAAATCTATCTAGGACTTACACTACCGACACACATTATTAAAGTGTGGCCGGTACCGCAAGCCGGGAGATTTCCCGGCTTGCTAGTGGCCGTCCCTCGGCGTGCCGCGCGTCATAGACGCGCGGTCACGCATCTTCGGGAGCGTGCGCCCCCTGCACGCGCGTCCAGGGGCTCCCTGAGGGAGCCCTGGTGTCCCGCGATCGCGGGACAGCGGCAGGGGGTTCCGGGGGACCCGGCGGACCCGGCAGCGGTAGGGAGAGCGCCCCGATCGGAGGGCGCTCTTCCGCTGCTTCGGCGCGCGCCCGTCACTCTCGGGCGCGCGCCAGGCTACTGCTGCGGCCAAGAACGGGCAAATGCTCGAATAAACTTGGCCGCAGCAGTACTTTCGCACACACATATACTCACACATACACACACGTATACACACATATAACTAACCTGCATCTCCCGGCTCTATATACATGAAAAGCATGCGGCACGTGCACGCGCGTTCGCATAGGAACGCGAGGCCGCACGGCCGCATGCTGTATAGAACAGCCCTAACTGTCCTCACACTGCTCAGACCCAAAAGGCTGAAACAGTTGTCTGTGAGTAGGTCTTACTTTAACCCAGGTATGAACCTACTATGCACTTTAACCCAGGTTGTGCTGAAAAGCTGTGTAATAAGGCATAAGCTAATAGGGATCCATGTTAAAATGCATAATAAATAAAGAGTAACTCATTGTAAGTGCTCATTTGCATGTCATTACCCAGAATCCCTGGCTGCAGTATAAGCACTATATGCTAAGAGATAATGGGGAAAAGCAGGGTAGACCTGTCTGAGACATGTGAATGTGCTCACAATTTATATTTTTATTTGCTGTATGCAATACGATGGAGGATTTTTGTCACTTTTTTTTACCCACCATAACTTTTTTAATGTGTGGTTTATACTCTTTCACATATACTTCACATATCTCAACTCTTAGCTTTCCTATACACCTGTTGATGTCTAATGTTATGGACATATATGATCAGTCTATTTAGCTGGAGTACAATATCTTGGGATCTCCCAATTGATGACAGTTCCTCATTCTTTCAGCTTCCTCATCTTTAGGTTTTGATTCTGAGCTTTCTGTATGTAGTCACAGACGTATTTCAACAGTATTGACTAATACTGTAATTATAATATTCTCTAGGCCACAATAGCTAACTTTCCACTAATTTTCTGCTGTACCAAATTTACTAACCCTCATTAGTGTAAATGACGCCCAATAATGCAAATGAACATGCATTTACTTATATGTCCCTGTTTTCCAGCACATTAGATGGTATTTTTTTTTTCAAGAATAATATTTCAACCTAGCAATATTTTTGTTAGGAGGTTCTGGTTCTGTAGGTTAAAATATTTTTCCTTGCCTACCTTGAGATCGACACAACTGTAGATGTGACAAACATCTCACTAGTCCTGAAACCATACCCAGCAAATGATGGAAGGCCACCATTTCTAAATCTGAAAAAAATCTCAGTAGGAAGAGAATAGGTGTGAAGGAGAAGATCACTTCCTGTGACCATACAAATGACATAATCTTTCCTGGGTACACAGAAACAATTACCACTCAAATAATCTTCTTGTGGTTCATCTCGTCTCCTTCTGAGATGGCAAATTCTTAAATGTCATATAGCCCCCTGGTCAAGATGATAAATACTCAAAATGAACATGTAGTGCAACCTAGAAGAGAATACAGTGATGGTAAATCAATCATGTTAGATCAATTTAAAATTTGAGTAGCCAACGATGTAAAACATCTGCATACTCAAAACATCAGCTACGCCAATGTCTTTAACATCACTTGTATTTATATCACCTCTGCTCCCTCTGTAGTTTTACAGGAGCAACCCAAGACTTTGCAAACAGGGAGCTACTGTAATACTGAAAGATGTTCAAATGCGTATGCTCATAAAAAAAGGAGTACTCAAAACATCAGCAATATACATTATGTACAGTGGCGGCCGCCTTTAACCTCCTGCGGCCGCTACCGCGGGTTTTTTAAAAACGCGTGCAGATGCGGCGTTTATTCGCTGTTTTCCAGTGCCGCGGGCGCTTTCAATGACGGCCGACGCACGGAGGACCCCGGCTCAAATTGAAAACATGCCTGCATTTTTACGGGCAAGCTGGAGGATTAAAGGGGCCACGACAGTAGATAGAGAAGCCAGCTCGGGAAATAGAGAAATTGTGCATTTTACATTATTGCAATCATTATTAATATTTTATTTGTGTGCAGACTAATAAGAGTTTTGTCTACATTACTAGTAAGATGTCTACTTGCTTATTTATTAATACCTGATGAAGGTCTCCAAGTAGTACTTATCAGCTTCTTCACTCAATTAAATCATAACAGCAAAACACATTTTCAGATTGCAATTGTACATGCATATAAAATTAGAAACACACACAAAAATTAGTGTTTTTAATTTGTATGATGACAGTTGTACAGTAATTCAGAATAATTTCCCAGAATGAAAAGGAAAAAAGGGGGAGCAAAGGATTAGATGGACCTATATTAACATTACTCAGATGACCTCATAGCATATCTAGCTGTTTAATAAAGGTGGGGTGACGAAATGACAGTATATGGTAATCCAATACTCACACGGCCCTGTGTGAGCACATATGTGTAAGGGTATCTTGTTCCTGGTATCCACTTCTTAGCCCAAATGTTGTTCAGATGGAAGGGGGGGGTTTAGAAAAAATAATAATAATACACTACTTACACGGCCATGTGTAAGCTCAATCCTGGGAGAGAATAATGTGGGGTTGTCTGATGGACCCGTCCGTGGTACTTCCCGTGGCAACGTATAATCAGCTGCTCGCGGGCAAAGTAATTGCTGGCGGTTCCCCTTCCCTCACACGTTCCAATCCTCCCCCCTCCCCGATTCAGGAAACGGGGATGCGTGGGGTAAAATGATAGCAGGGCGTCAGTCACAGTCTTCAATTAAATGAGCGTTTTATTAAACATTTAAACAGAAAAAGACTCACAGATTATTGTTTAGAGCACCCCGTGGCACTCCGATCAGCGTGGCTGCAGGTCGCCTTCCAGCTGCGCTGTCTTCCGTATCCGGATTCAGAAGTGATGGAAACTTCTGACGCGGCTGTGACTGCAGTCTGCTTCCACTGGCTACGGATGCCTCCAGCGTCCAAAATGATGTGGTGAATTAGAGCAACGCGTTTCGCCGTTCTCGACGGCTTCCTCAGGCTCAAAATGTAAAATGGTGGGGGTCTTCTTAACTTATATAGACCCCATTAATCATACATATTGGTTAAACATGGTCAGTTAATTGTTATCTGCCTTAAAGGGATATACCCCCATTGTGGTTGTGGTATCTAATTCATATGCTGGGCTGCTATAGTGTGTTATAGAAAACATTATGAAAAAACATTAAAAATGGAGACTTGCTGACTTAATCAAATGTGATAATGATGTACAACAATGAATATAGGTAAAAACAAATACAAATATAAAATATTCTTAAAAACATCCTAGCAATCACTAAAAATACAGTTAATTCTAGGGCATTCTTCTTTCATAAGTTAAAATTCAATTACATTACAAATTTTATTACATTACAATGTAACTTAAAAAATGCATACTGCTATTATCGAAAAAATTGGTAGAAAATAAATTTCCACGTCGAAGTTAAAAAACTCATACTGTTCAATAAATCTTTAAAATATGTGTAACTATTATGTTAAAAATTTTGTTTCACACTGTGAAAGACTACATCCATTGGTTCTGGGATAAGTATTTTACTTTATTCTCTACCCTGTACTAATACCTTAAGGTAAGCGCCCGGTTTTTTGCCTGCATTTCACCTACATTTGTTCCTTTTCCGGTAGCAGCATAACCTTTATTTTGGTGCAGGGTTCCAATTATGTCTGATATGGAGGTGGCGGAAATTCCCACCACCCCCGTAGAAACCATAACGGAAATAGAAGTTACTCAAAGTGTATTTGAAAAAAGAGCACTAAGGAGTAATGATATGGAAAGCAGATTAAGCATTAAGGAAGAAATCAATGCAGAGGATATAATTAAAACAGAATTTGAGAAATTGGACAAGGCAATGAAAAAAGAAGTTAGGATTTTATTAGACCACTCATATCTGAAAGAATACCTTAGGGTCTCGAGAATACCTCGAGGCCTGAGAGTATTCAAACCAGCATCATTTGACTTGGTTGAGATCGAGTATACGTGTATGTGGGAAAAGATCTTAGACACATGCAGTATAGACCTAATGAATTTGTTAATTTCACACCACGAGATAACTTTACAAAATCTGGATGATGAGATTAATCAGATTAAAACCATTCTAGAACCACTTATGGAAAGCCCCTCCTTTAACTCCTTAAACCAAAAGCTCTCGAAGGAATTAGACTCACTAGAAAGGAACATTACTGTAAATAAGAACAAAAAATTTGTAAGAGACGAGGAAGATTACAGGGAAGGGAAGCAGAGGAAATGGGATAAGTCTGCAACTAGGGACCAAAAGAATAGGGACAGAAGTAACTCTAACACAGGGAAAGAAAGAAGGACATCGCATAATCCCCAAGAATCGAAAAAGGAAAGCCCTAGTAAAAAGAGTCCGACAAAAACCACATATAACCCGCCCCAAAAGAAACCTGTAGAAACAGAGAGAAAGGGGAATTCAGGTGGGAAAGGGCAGAACACACAGGATAGAGACAAAGGGAGAGACCCACACCCAGTAATAAACAATCAATCTGAGAAGTATGCCCGACAAGATAGGGATAATGGGAGAAGAACGGACCATAGGTACCATACACACTATGATAGGAGGGACCAATATGCACCCCATTACTCTAGGGACACTAGGTATTACAAGCATGAGTGGCGAGACAGAAGGGAGAGATCACCACGGTGGGAAAGATCACCAAGAAGGGAAAGATCCCCTAGGAGGGCCAGGGAAGAAAGGTCGAATGAAAGATATGACTATAGAAGGGAAAGAGGAGACCATAGGGACAATAGACACGATCATGCGCCTCAGAAGAGCCCAATCTGGGAACGAACTGATAGGAGTAAGTTGGGGGTGTCTTTTTTAGATCAGGCACCAAAGTCACCAATAATAACACAGAACAGATACTCCATTCTGGACGATCCAGGGATATCAGGATCAGTGGAAGGGAAGGGAAAAAAAAGAACCAGAGAGGGAAAAGAGGAGGAAGAAAGCGCATCAAACAAACGAGCAATGCGTTAAGCAGTATCTTTAATATTAGCACGAAAATATTGACTGAAGCAGAGGAGAAAGTTTTATCAAAGGGTCTTAACTTTGCACCCTCTAGAGGCCCAAGTGGCTTCGATTTGTTTGTGGACGCACAAAAATACTTACGCCAATTGACCGTAAAGCGTTTTTTCTTAAATAAAAATACAGTAACACAAGGAGATCAGGGTCTAGCTATTAACACAGAAACTGAAGTGGCCCAAACTGCACCTGACAAATTTGTCCATTCATCATTAAAAAATAAATCACATTTCTACCCTAGCCATTGCAAAGGACAATTTTTAGAAGTCTTTAACCAATTGGTGATGGATGATTTTGAGGATATGGTGAACCAAAAAAGGAGACAGCACAATAACCTAAGAAAGGAAGAGAGGGAAGCTCTGAAAGCGTTGTCAGAAGACAGAAGTATTACTATAAAACCAGCGGATAAGGGAGGCGGGGTGGTAGTGATGGACACACATTACTACCACACAGAAGCGTTGCGCATCCTTAATGATCGCATTACATATGAGAAACTAGAACAAGATCCGTCAAAAAAGTTTCAGGAGGAATTATTGAACATTCTAATTCAAGCTAAGGATGTAGGGATTTTGGGTGAGAGAGAATACCAATATCTGTTGAAATCACAACCAGTAAAGGCGGTATTTTACTTCTTACCCAAGATCCACAAAGACCGCCTTAGACCCCCGGGGAGACCAATCATCTCAGGGATCGGGTCACTGACGCAAAACTTTTCTGAGTATGTAGATCATTATCTTCAGAAGTATGCCACCAATGCAAGATCATACTTAAGAGACACCCTACAGGTTCTAGGGGTTTTATCTGAGGTACAGTGGCAGACAGATTTCCTCATGGTCACGTGTGATGTGACCTCACTCTATACCTCGATTAGACATGAAGACGGATGTGAGGCAGTAAGGGATGCTTTAGAAGGAGATCCTTTAATCCCAATTGAACAGAAAACATTCCTAATTGATGGGATTAAGTTCATTCTAAAACATAATCTCTTTTGGTTCGATGGCTCCATGTTCATACAAAAATGCGGTACCGCAATGGGGACTAGGTTTGCTCCCAGCTATGCAAACATTTTTATGGCACATTGGGAAGAGAAGAACATCTGGTCAGGCAACCCCTTTGGAGCAAACCTAGTCCTCTGGAAGAGATACATC
This sequence comes from Ascaphus truei, assembly GCF_040206685.1. NCBI lineage: Eukaryota > Metazoa > Chordata > Amphibia > Anura > Ascaphidae > Ascaphus > Ascaphus truei. The sequence goes on from NC_134485.1 coordinate 392,607,867, forward strand.
GATGATGTGATCTTCATATGGCGTGGAAGCAAAGAAGATTTAAACCTTTTTCTAAGTCATATCAATGAGAATCAGGTAAACCTATCTTTTACATCTGAGATCAGTCCGACAAGCATCAACTTCTTAGATTTGACCATCTATATAGAGGATGGTCAAATCAAAACGAAGACATTTTTTAAGGAGGTAGATGCGAATAACTTTATTTTACAGAACAGCTGCCACCATCCACAATGGCTAAAGAATATACCCTTTGGCCAATTACGCCGGATCAGGCGGAACTGCACTGAGGTAGGGGTGTTTAATGAACAAGCTGGGATCCTAAAAAGCAAGTTTGAGGAAAGAGATTACGAACAGGGGGTTATAGAGAAGGCCCTAACAAAGACATTGGCACTATCAAGGGAGGAACTATTGAAACCTAAATCAAAAGCTAGGGTAGATAATGATAAAATTACAGTACCCTTTGTTACACGCTACAACACTGAAGCCAACAAAATATGTGAAATTTTAAAAAAGCATTGGCACATTCTACGTAAGGATGTAATATTGAAGGACCACCTACCAGAAGCCCCACGCGTGATCTTTAGACGGGCGAACAATTTAAAAATGCAATTAGTTCCCAGTGTTTATAGGAGGGAAGTTGTGGAGCAAACCACTAGCTGGTTGCCCAAACCAGTGGGCTTCTATAACTGTTTTAGTTGTAAGGCGTGCAAACACGCGTCAAGGGATAAAACAAGCTTTACTTCGACAAAGACTAAGAAATCATTCAAAACAAAGCAATTTATTAATTGCAAGTCCACTTTTGTCGTTTATCTGCTGGAATGCCCGTGCGGTCTCCAGTATGTGGGCCGGACCTCGAGAAGTCTTAAGGTCCGCATACTGGAACACATAGGCAATATTAGAAGGAAAGTGGCGAATCATAGTGTACCTTTGCATTTCAGTTCAGCCCATGGAGGTAACCCTGAGGGTTTGACCTATAGGGGAATAGAAATGGTGGAGGAGGATTGGAGGGGAGGAGACAGGCTAAAGCGTTTACGCCAAAGGGAAACATTTTGGATTTACCAACTAAAAACCCTAACCCCCAACGGTCTGAATGTTGATTTGGACATGGCTGCGTTCGTGTGAAAGTGAATGGGAAAGAATCATTACACATATTCCCATTTATTAACCAGGGACTTTTTTCTTTCATCATCCACTTTCTTTGTTCATTTGCCCCCCCCCCCCCCCCCCCCTCCAAGGTCCTCTTCCCCCCCCCCCCCCCTTTCCCCCCCCCCACCACCCTTCTCTTTGCTTCCCCTTTCACCCACTTAATTTATTTACTAAAATATAGGGGTTGATGGGAACAAGTTACCAAAAAACTGTGTCTTAACCAATATAACCCTGTTTTTTGATTATAGATACACGGATTACCATCTACTGTGTATAAATTGCATTGACCACTAAATTCAGGTCCATATTCATTTTAAAGTGGAAAATATGAATTTGAGCATAAACACCATTATTTTTAGGTTCATTTATACTTATCATCGCAACAAAATTTTTAACATAATAGTTACACATATTTTAAAGATTTATTGAACAGTATGAGTTTTTTAACTTCGACGTGGAAATTTATTTTCTACCAATTTTTTCGATAATAGCAGTATGCATTTTTTAAGTTACATTGTAATGTAATAAAATTTGTAATGTAATTGAATTTTAACTTATGAAAGAAGAATGCCCTAGAATTAACTGTATTTTTAGTGATTGCTAGGATGTTTTTAAGAATATTTTATATTTGTATTTGTTTTTACCTATATTCATTGTTGTACATCATTATCACATTTGATTAAGTCAGCAAGTCTCCATTTTTAATGTTTTTTCATAATGTTTTCTATAACACACTATAGCAGCCCAGCATATGAATTAGATACCACAACCACAATGGGGGTATATCCCTTTAAGGCAGATAACAATTAACTGACCATGTTTAACCAATATGTATGATTAATGGGGTCTATATAAGTTAAGAAGACCCCCACCATTTTACATTTTGAGCCTGAGGAAGCCGTCGAGAACGGCGAAACGCGTTGCTCTAATTCACCACATCATTTTGGACGCTGGAGGCATCCGTAGCCAGTGGAAGCAGACTGCAGTCACAGCCGCGTCAGAAGTTTCCATCACTTCTGAATCCGGATACGGAAGACAGCGCAGCTGGAAGGCGACCTGCAGCCACGCTGATCGGAGTGCCACGGGGTGCTCTAAACAATAATCTGTGAGTCTTTTTCTGTTTAAATGTTTAATAAAACGCTCATTTAATTGAAGACTGTGACTGACGCCCTGCTATCATTTTACCCCACGCATCCCCGTTTCCTGAATCGGGGAGGGGGGAGGATTGGAACGTGTGAGGGAAGGGGAACCGCCAGCAATTACTTTGCCCGCGAGCAGCTGATTATACGTTGCCACGGGAAGTACCACGGACGGGTCCATCAGACAACCCCACATTATTCTCTCCCAGGATTGAGCTTACACATGGCCGTGTAAGTAGTGTATTATTATTATTTTTTCTAAACCCCCCCCTTCCATCTGAACAACATTTGGGCTAAGAAGTGGATACCAGGAACAAGATACCCTTACACATATGTGCTCACACAGGGCCGTGTGAGTATTGGATTACCATATACTGTCATTTCGTCACCCCACCTTTATTAAACAGCTAGATATGCTATGAGGTCATCTGAGTAATGTTAATATAGGTCCATCTAATCCTTTGCTCCCCCTTTTTTCCTTTTCGTTCTCCTATACCTTGAGGGTTTGGATACCCCTCTCTGGGGTCGAGCAGAGGAATTCATCGCAAGCCACGGATTACACTGTGAAAGACTACATCCATTGGTTCTGGGATAAGTATTTTACTTTATTCTCTACCCTGTACTAATACCTTAAGGTAAGCGCCCGGTTTTTTGCCTTAATTTCCCAGAATGCAGGAAAGCTAATTGAAGCTAATGGACACAAGCTATTTGTGTTGCTTTGTGTGACCATTTTTAAATTACCTTTTATTATCTCAGCACACTGATTCCTGTATGAATGCTCATACGACATATTGATTTTTGCTTTTCTTTTTCATTTAATTAAAACCATTTAATTAAAAACTAAGCAGTTATCATGTTAATTAAAATCGTAATTTGCCAAGAACAGTGAGGTTGTGCTAGTGCTAAACAGTGTATCTTTTGTGATATAGAATAACCAACATCTCTACAACTGGAAAGGTTCTATTGTTTCTTTAATTACTTTTTTTATTCCACTGGGAAAGGAAATAGGACACCAGAATGTATTCTTAATTAAGACACTGTCAGACATTTGCTGTTGTAAACATTACCACTGTATATTATTGACAGTGTAATCTTGTGAATCCACAGTACTGAGTAAAAAAGTCTTTATGAATATAATGCTGTTATAGAGAGTAATTATACAGGGAGTAAGGTACATATTTATAATTGTATTGAGACTTGTTCAGAACAAACTGTACTTCACTGCCTCACTCTAATTAGTAAATGAATGATTGATAAAGTTGAGTAAAAACTTTTTATTTTATTTTATAATAACGCTTTAAATCCTATCAGTCCTATTATTCTATTCTGTTCTGGTTATGATCCATTAAATTATCATTTGAAAGGTACTGCAAAACAGAATTGCTGAATGGAACCAGTTTAACAATTGTTTTCAATGACTGGACTAAGTTTTAACCATATCGACTGTTTTTGGATAGCATGTAATGCAAAACACTATTATTTTAAAGTACTACAGCATGATCCCACAGCTACATGAAACAATCTGGATGATATGCAATGAGAGAAAAGGGATCTCTCTCTCTCACTCAAACAATGGAACTTTCATTCCAGCTAATCTGAACATGGCAGCACACAGCCATTAAATAGAGAGGCTTCATTTAAAACTAAACAATGAACCTAATTATTTGCTTTTTAAAATCCATGTCAAATTGAACAAGGTTTTGCAGAAATTGCATTTCTGCAATTAGGGCCAAGTCTGGGCATTGCTGTATGCTCCCTTGAGCTCTAGATAGCATTCACCTTACATGAATTTTGTTTTAAAATTCTAAACACAGAATTGTATTAGTTGAGTCTTAATTACCCTTTATTAGTTTTTTAAAAGGCAATTTTAGACCTGAGGGGGTTGGCATTAACCATGCATATACCTCTTAAACTTAATTGGAGCTTTAAATTATGGCAGCTTGTAATGCATGCTAGAAAGAAAAGGGGATTTGGCATACAGTAGGGATAATCAAAGACATGTATTCAATACATGAAACTGGGATAGTTCTCATATGAGATACATCTTTGTAATTGCAGTTTGGTAAATTTATTATATATAATCGCTTCAATTATCACTCCAGCACAAGTTGTAGAGTAAAATATGATATTAATCTTATGGTGGTTTAGGACAGTTGATTGCGGCCAGTTTGCCGTGACCAAATCTCCGGCCGGCATTTACCTCGCCGCCGGGACATCTCTCTGCCGGACGCTTCCCTGCCAAGGTAAGCCCCTTGGCCTAGATGAGATATTATCTAATGTGTAATTACAGTATGTATATCCTCTTTTGCTAGAAAGGGTAAACTCACTTTATACAGATACTGTGACATGCATGAATTTTCTGTACCTGGTACAAGGCAAAGCTGTTCTGTAGAGTAAATATGAGTGTGCAAAAACATCATTTTTAATATTGCTCTAGTAGTTTTCAGTATCGAGCACCTGTTTACCCTTGTGTATACTTCACCTGCAGAAACTGGGTTTATGATAAAACGATCAAAAAAGGATGTAAAGCAAAGACAGGTCCAAGACAACTAAGACATAAAAACTGGTAGCATTTAACACCCTTGTGACAAACATAGCAAAGGAAAAGCTAAAACAACTCAGCAACATTTTACTGCTTGTGACTGCTAAACAGGCACACACAGACAGAATACCTCTGCAGTGGCTGAGCGAATCTTGCCTAAGATCCCAAGTGTATTAAATGAACAGGATCTAACATGTGAATCAGCATAAGATAACATTTATAATACAGCACACATATATAGTATTAATGATTTTTTCATTGTGAAAAGTGTACTAAAATAGAAGCAGCCAAATGACTGTTGGGGTTAAAAGTGTCATATTGCATTATTACAGTTCAGTACAAACCCTGGATGTGGGTGTCTCGCATAATATATGTTGCAGCTGGATTAAATCTAGTCATCAAATGGACGAAGATGACATACACTGTATGCTGTTATTCCATGTAACATTATATTTCAGCTGTTGTATCTACATACTGCACCTCTTCTATCCACTTACAAAGTATTGACTATAACCTTTCTCCTTCTCCCTATTTTTAATCTCCTAAATCTCCTCCTATCTTTCTGTATCCATATTATTATTTTGTGCCCAGTGTCATGAATGGGACATCTGTGAACATGTGACTAGAGTTAATACCCACAGCTACCTCACTGACCCACTTTCCACCCCAGCAGGATCGCTCAAAGGAGTAATATCTCCCCTCACTCCCAATATCTATCTTAAAACGCTTCCACTACCAAGGGTATACAAAAATATAATCGCTATGCTCCCTGGTTCCTGTTTACAAAGCAAAATATATAATTAGCACACAAAAATCTCTTGTAGTAAAATGTGTCCGAAAACGTAATCACTCTCCAAAGCGTGCAGAGTTCAATTAAAGCCTCAAGACAATACTTATTACATTTTAGATTTAAAAACAAAATACGTACAGTGATTAGGTTACAGAACCAGAATATTACAAAAACATACAGTACAATACAATACTGTATATGCAGACAGTTTCATAACCTAAAAAGATAAACAAACGGAAATCTATGTTGAATTTCCAATTTATATCATAACTGCAGAGTTTTATCCTAAAAAATCCTCTTGTACTGAGAACAGCATAAGCCCACATTCTTGGCATGTCCTTAAGACCCTGCATCATTACTCTATAATTACATTTGTATGGCTTTCGGGGGAGAAAGGGTCTTCTTTTGATTTAAAACATGCCTGAATCTCAAAACATGTGCATAACTTTATTTCCAGAATATTTAGAAGAATGCCATCTTCATTGTTGCGTTTGCACAATTAAAATACATGTGTAGACACCACTTTTGCCAACAAAACATCTACTTTCTATGAGAAACAACATAGACCAACCTGTCGCTTTTTCAAATCAGTTGATTTCCCTGGTTATAAATAAATATTTAACATCCTTGTGAACTGTATTGTATGTCAGATATCTCATATATAGTGAATGTATATGAAAATGTAAAATGAACGTTGTACTCTGTTATGCATGGAGAAATTCAATAATGTGAGGTCCCATTTGAGACAGAACCCCAGGGCTTCTGGTAGGTCTGGGTATGGTCACCACTGCCATCTTAATGCATGGGCACGCTGGCCAGTTGCCCAGGGGCCCCATGTTAATCTATGCACAGACCAGAATTTAACACTAATTTTCCGATCACCTGTCTGTGCCATCTCCGTCAGTATGATTTACCAACTAAGTACCATTTTTATGTTGAGATTTTTGTTTTTCAAGTTCAAGGCTCATATTATATTGTCCAAACATTTGTATTGATTCGTCTTTGCTGTACAGCTTGTTTTTTTTATGTCAAAACACTGATTTTGTTGGAGGTACCAATAAATATAAGTTTATTTTATCGATAATTTACATTTTTATTCCTGTGAGTGGTTGTGCAGGCAGGGCCCAGTGCACTGCTTTGCCCGGGGGCCTATAATGCTGGTAAGACGGCCCTGATGGTCACCAGACTTCCATATTATACAAAATTTTAGTGAGCCATCACTGATAACCCCATGTTAAGCTCTGGCACTCTGGGCACTTTCAAGTGTAACCCTCATTTATACATCTCCTTTTTTTGGGGGTCAATAAATACCTCATGCCCCTTTGGTATATATGGAATAGAAATAGGTCTTATAAAAATATCTGTTAACCCTTGGTGTCCCATATTATTAAAATACAGAATATTTTAATGGTACAGTATTATCATGACAGGTCTACAGTTTCTATTTTCATATGCAAGATTTGTATGCCTGTAGACTTGACTATTTAGGCCTTATTATTTTTTTGGTCTTCCCACAAATGTCTATATTTCCAAAAAAAAAAGGGAAGACACACAATAAAGCACACACAACATCCTTGCCCCTCAAGTATTAAAATTGAGAGATTAATCAAAAGTACTGCCAATAGAATCTAGCGGCAGATTGCACTCCGTATCATGCTTAAGGTATGATCTGCTTTGCTAGATCAAAAAGCCAAGATGCTGAAACCTTAGCCTCCACCCACCATACAGTATTTCATTCCCAAAACTGTCAATTAACACACACAGTTATTCTCCATAAAGTACAATACCCCCAAGAAAGTATCATCTATGTTCGCCAGCCATTACTGTTTCTAGTGGTGGACTATTTTTATAATTCTCCCTTTGGTGCTTAGCAAAGGTGTTGAGGCTCATGTTAACCAATATGACTACTCTAAACAGTAGAGTAAATTATATGTACCAAACCCAAACTGAATTATGCTCTTTCCTTGTTTAAAAGTAAATTAAAATACAGATGGACAAACCAGATGGGAGTACCAGCTGTTCATGACTTCTAAACTTTTGATACAACAATTTGCTCAGTTTACATTTCTTTTAAAACCATGTGCTGTACCTGAAAGTCTAATTATATTTAAGATCGGTTGAAAAACTATACAGTAAGTAAAAGGGTATGTCACCATCATTATTTCTATTGCTTGTATTTCACAAGCGACAGTATTATAATGATTGCATAGATTACACCAGGCAAGAATATCCTCAAAGAAATATTTGCCCATCCACGTTTGGCCAAATCTGACTCACAAAACACCAGAAGTTGCAGTAGAGGGCACATCTGCTGGCTGAAGAAAGAATATGTCTAGAGCTACAGATACAGAGGAAGTAAGAAGAAAATACATTTTACAAAGAAATACAGAAGAATCTTTAAGCAACAGAGGATCGAGGGCATCGGGCAAGCTGAGTATCCCTCATCACCAGGCCATGGATGGAAGTGGATTACAAATACTGTAGGCCATTGGGCTTAGAGTGTTTTTGTTTTTTTGTTTTTCTATGGTTTTTTTTGTGTATTTTTGCCATCGGGCATGTGAATCCATTTTTTTTTTGCTGGTTTTGTGATTTTTAATTTGGTTATGGATTTTTACCATCGAGCCTTTGTAAGCAAAAAAATCTGATTTGACTGACCACGTCAATGACAAGGATGAAAAGCTTTATGAGCTGGAAAAAATGATGAAACTATTTGAATATGAAAAGTTAGAAGCATTGGAACAACGCACACAAGCAGAGCACCTACTGCAGAACCAACTGCAAGGTCTGCGTACGCACCTCCAGAATGCCGAGGAGAAGCAGCGAACTCTGCAAGAAGAAAATCTGCAGACTGCTAAAGAAGTACAAGTACTGCAGGAACATCTAAGAACCAAGTATGTCCTTGAAGAAGAGCATGAGGAACTAAAGGCTAACCTGAGCCTCACCATAGCATCACTGGAGGCCAAGCTTAGAGGCCAGGTGACTCTGTATGAGAGGAGCACGAGTAGGTCCATAAACTAGAGCAAGAGATGGATAAGCAGAGCGACTGCTCCATCCCCAAAAGTCAGTACGCCCAGGAGAAAGAGGAGTGGAAATCTGAAATCGCAAGCAGCGGCGACCATGGAGATGAAATCTGCAGAGCTCCAAAATATGAAGGATGCCTGGAAGCAAGCTCAGAGTGAGAATAGTGAAGAGATGAAGGGCATGAGAGGAGAATTGCAGGATGCACTCAAGAAACAGGGATCTCTCACTAATAAGTTAAAGCTGGCAGCTACACACACATACCAGAAACTTGCAGCTCTGCAGACGTATATTGCTGAGCTCAAGATACAGCACACCAAAAAGGAAGAGAGTGAAGAGATGTCCGTTCGTCAAGTGGCCAGCCAGGCTGCACTATGAGGCCAAGATGGCTGATGACTGCAAATTGCTGGACAATGAGAGGGCCCGGCTGCAGCTGGAGCTGGACAACGTCTGGGAGGAGCACCGGCAGCTGCAGATCAGAAATAGAGAAAAGGAAACTGATTTAAGCCTTGCTCTGAGTCAACTGGGAGATGTGGAATCACAACTCAATTCCAAAGAAGCTGAATTGGCAACTGCATTGAGTGGAAAAAGAAATGCAGAAGGACAGCTTTAAAATCTGAAAACTCAAATAGCTATTCTTGAATGCTCTTTAAGTGATACCATGAAATGGCACGAGTCTAGGTTAGTAGAAATAGATTCCTAACATCAGACAGAATTTAAAAGTAAGCTGGCAGAGGCTTTGCAAGACCTGAGCAAGGGTTACAAGGAATGGACAATTAGTGCTAAAATGGAGTCTATGGAAAAGAAGGCGAGAAAAAAGCTATTTGTGTAAATGCTCTGCGACTGTTGCCATACAGTCTGCCTACACAGAGAGGATCGCCCAATGCAGGGGAAATCTTATGACCACTCGGTCAGTAGAAAGACTGTACTTGGAAAAAGTCCTCCTCGAGCGACTGTGGAGTGCTGATCTTAAGCACCTTCTGGAAGAGACATTAATAACCTGGAGAAAGGGCTCCAATCACAGCGGGACTGAGGGTTCTTGTACTTCATCCACTCTCATTCAAGCCGCAGAGATATCTCGAGTGAGAGTGGAAGGATGGGCTTCGCCGTGTTAAGCCCGAGCTTCCCACAAACAGGGGAGGTATGCAATAGGGACTTATCACTCTTTGAGAGAAACTGCCTCAAAATACAGCAGGGAGCTGGTTAATTGCAGACAGTTAATTAAATAGACTCCACCTGGCCACATTAGAGCTCTAAAAAAAGCCTCCTGTTGGAAACAGGAGAGAGAATTCCTTAGCTCACATTTGGGCTGACAGAAGGAGAGCAGAGAAGCCTGCACACCGACACTGTCTTGAGCACAAAAGCTGTGCTGAGATCAAGACATGCAGACACCCAGAGACCTATATTTCCTGGACACAGAGGACCCAGAAACCTGCTAGAGACTGACATGGAGGGCCACCTGCTTAAGGTACCTCCTGAGACTTAGGGGTGATAGGCTGGTAATGGGAATATCCCTCCAGTCCTGTAGATAGGGTCTGGGGAAGTAAGTTAGCCCTTACAAAGGGATAGGGGTTTGCTATTTTGTTGTTTTTGATAAAGGAACATGCTCAATAAAGCCAAGATATAATTTCACCCAAATCGGTCTCCATTATATGTACCTCTGCACACATCTCTTACAGATACACTCAGAAAAAGTTCACTAGGGTCTTGCTTTCTTCAGTGTGGCTACACAGTAAAGCTTTAGTTTAAGAGAACAAAAAATAGTAAAGCATCACTCTTTCATTAAGACTCACAGTCTGTATTTTCCTTACATGAAGCAGATGGAGACAATCAGTTGGTTGTGTTCAAAATGCCATTTATTTGTGTGAGCATGCAGCACAATACAACGTTTCATGCCACAAACAGCCTTTAAGTGACTCACGCTGTATGACAGCACTGACGAATTTAAACAATGCCGAATTTATTTTGATGGTTGAGGCAGATAAAGTGGAACAGAACAAAAAATGAGAAAGTCCCTTACCTGAGGGAAGGTCGTTTGTGGCATGAAACGTTGTATTGTGCTGCATGGTCCTAGAAATAAATAGCGTTTTTCATACAGCCAACTGAGTGCCTATAACTACTGTACTCCTTTAAGGAAACGACATACTGCAAGTCTTTCTGAAAGAGTCATGCTTTATCATGTTTTGTTCTGTTAAACTTTATCTGTCTCAACCTTTAAAACAAATTCTGTATTGTTTACATTAGTCATTGATGTCATACAGCGTGCTGAGTTCCAATGAGTAATGAGATCAATGGTAGCAACTAGTACTGATCCATTATTTATTGCAGTTTCATGCTTCAGTGCATTGAGAATATTACGAGCTAGCAATTTCTCTTTCATTTTTCCTTTTGTTACATTATACAGATTATATAACTTTTTATTTAACTTCCTCTATGAATAGTGATCTCTGCATAGGCATAATAAATAAATACATTAACAAATAAACTGAAGTCTTACACATGCTGTTTTCCTCAATTGTTTTTTGTTGAATAGCTACAGTACCAGGATCAACTCTATATGTATACACATCCTAATCCACAAAAGGGTAAGCTAATAATATGGATATGATTACGGATATAATTACAATATCCTTTAGCACAGAGGAGTTAAGATTGGAATGATAGAAAATGTAACACTTGCACAAAGTCTTGTTACAATCTATATGTCTGATTTTTCTGCATTACCACTGACTATGGGTGTCAACCATTCAGCAAACTTACAATTGGATACGTTTAATAATAGAAAACCTTAAGTAGTAGTTATCTGCACAATGAAAGCTATAGGCTTAAAGTTGCTATATATTAACCTGCGCCAAATTATCTTTTATATATGAACAATAAAAAGCCGATCCTATTTCTACCAACTAAAGAATTGAGTCAGTCAAAATGTGTTACTGGCAGAGCATTCCATAGTAACAATGTGTTGTTTGAGGCTCCCTAACTATGCTCTGGTGTTTGATCATAGCATTTACTTGACACATTATTTTATCCATAACTCTGAATGGGAAGACTTTCAGTTATCTTCCAAAGCAGGTCACAATGAGCCAGATAAAACCACAATCTGTTATCATTAGCTCCGCTGGAAAGGTTCTGAAGACACTAGAAAGAATTAAATGACCTGGAAAATTCAGTCTATGGAAAAGTCTATTGTATTCATCTACTCTATTTCCATTGTCATACTTCACATTATCGAAGAAAAAAAAACATGATATGCATTGGCAATTCATGAATACAAAGTACATTTATTTAGTTATTGTATTCCGTTTGTTCCATGAAACAGTAAGGAAAAATCAGAATAATATGATGACACATGAGTCAATTAATATAATGATCTCTGGGGATTAGGCATTTTTTTTTTAAAGCACTGTTTCAGCAAAAATACTATAATTATCATGATATTTACTATAAAAAAACTGCTGTAGATGTCATTACTTTCTTTAGCTAGATTCAATGCATTTTCAATATTGCAGAATCTTACAAAAAAAAAAAAAACATTTGAATTAGGTTAATCTATTTTAAAGGATAAGGGTTTTAACTACTTTATAAGCCCTTCCAAAAATTGAATGTATTTTGTAGGTTAAAGACTTCAAATAGCATTCAAATACTAGTGCACTACTTTACTAAAGTGCTGAAATGTGAAAAAAATAAGTGGTTTTTCAATTATTGGTAAGACACGTTAATACTAGTACTGGACATTAATATTACAGAAAGATGTATTGCGTTTTTTTCCAGTATGGACATTTTGATGCCCTTGTATTACCTTACAAACATGGTGATTTTGGCAGCCTTCCAATGACATAAACTACTCTTTGAATGAGCTTTATGAAATTGCTGTAATCCCGCACATTGAAGATGTATTCACAGTTATAACAATTGTGGGCTTCGGATAGAAGGCTAAAATACAAACTACAAAAAGCAAGCAGCACCAGAATGCCCCCACCATAATCAGTACTCCTGATCAACAATCATAAAACATAATTGATTGATCACACCAGATATTAAACATCAAAAGGAAAACATATATATGTTAGCATAAAACATATAACATATAGGTTGGCATAATATATATATATATATATATATATTTTTTTTTTTTATATATATATATATATATATATATATATATATATATCACAATTATTAAGGTTATGGTGGGTAAAAAAAGTGACAAAACCCTTCCACAGTAAAGCATAAATATTTACAGTTGTTAAATGAGCTCTTTACCAGGCAGATCCAGAGTCCCAGGCCCACAAAGCAAGGAAGAGACAGCACACTCAGTAGTATCCAAAAAAAAGTGTATTAGTAGAAAACAGGCACATTTACCGACGTTTCGGTCCTAGAAACAGGACCTTTCTCAAGGGAGTGCTCACACTCATCAGGGGATCCTTGAAGTAAAATCACTTGACGTGGAGAAACGCATAGGGTGTGCACTGTGCTGCTAGTGTGAGCGCATTCACCAGTTACCCAGTACTGGACTCTAGCTCGCTGATAGCTCCATTCATGTTACTCCATTGCCTCTTCCTGCCTTGCCCGGAGTATTCATCCTCGTGCACTGTTCATGAGGGACAACAATAACGGCTGCATAGCTCCCTGAGTTCCTGCTGGACGGAAGCTCAGAGGAGTGTGGAACTGACGCCATCACGAGGCATACGATCGGAGGAGCTGAGTATCCAGCCACTGGTGCATGAGTATTATCTCATAACACACTCTCTAATATCTGTTGTTTGTGAGTTTTTATTTGTTAGATTTTTGGGAATATTAATTGTCTATTTTGAATTTATTGCACTAGGATCAGGCGCTTTCTTCTTTTTTCTACAGATCATTGGAAAGTCGTTGGCTCCATAAAGACGGCTGCCAGGATCAAGCATTAAGAATCATCTACAAACATTTTAATTTTTGGGAACATTTTACAGTGGACTTCCACCTTTACTGGTGTTTGGACTTGATATTGGTTTGATTGCATTTAATATATTTATGCACAATTTATATATTTATATCTGTTTCACCTCCATATCAGGTTTTCCCTCTAATTTAACTATATAGTCTTTTAAATAGGCTCATAAAATGTAATATTTGGTCACAAATCACTAGTTAGACATTGTTTATATATTATATATTTAATAATTTTATATTAGGTTACACTTTATTTCATCTCTTTGTTGTTACATATATTTTTTATTTACAATATTATACTTATCCACTTAGGGTGTTATTTTTATATATTATCTCTATTTAATGATTATTCAACACCAGATTTTTAGGTGCAGTCTTTTATCTGTCAATCAATATATATATATATTATACTGCTGCGGCACATCTGAGTCTAACACATAGCCGGTTTTTCCCTGGCTTTTTCCTGGAATGCGACGCACTTCACCTGGCGCATGCCGCGTTCCTTTTGCGTTCCCAGCCACGGGACATGCGCGGCTGACGCGCGGTTGATGCGTTTATTGAGAATGGTTCGGATTTAATAGTCCGCCAGATGGCAGATATTTAATAGAATGGTTCGGATTAATGTCCGCCAGATGGCAGATATTCATGAATTGTAATGCGCATGCGCTTCAGTAATGTGTCGACTTGCAGGTGTTTCGTTTAAAAAAGATACCACAGTGTGCTATTGTAACTTGGCATTGAGACTGAAGGAAGAGGTTGCAAAAATGTATCAATTTAGGCTTTTCATATTAAAGAAAGACAAAGACCAGTTTCGGTTACAGTATTCTCCAGAGACCCGCCCGCATGAGTGTTCAAGTGCAGCCCGCTTTCCAAAAACCGGACAGAAGTTACGCGTATTTGATATGGGCCGCGATTAATGCAACAGAGGATAAGATGGCAACAGTTGTTCAAATTTATCAGTATTTTGTCGAAAACTATGACTTTTACAAATTTTCGCCAGCTCCTTATACGTGGAAGCGTGCAATAAGGAAAAGGTTATGTAGCGATCCCTGTTTTTATCGTACTGAGCCACAATTTGTTGGAGTGTATTGGTGTGCATCACCGGCTTTTTCCTGTATCTATGATCATGATGACGGCAAAAGGCAAAGGGTCGTGTTAAAACCAACTAAGAAACGACAGTCGCTGCCAAGCAATGCACCAGCACCGGCTTCCAATGATGGTCCCACCGTCAGTGACAACCCTGAGCCTGAGCCGGATTTCGCGTGCAGTTTCGATCAAGCTTGCATGTACCTAAGCAATTTCCAGCCTCATCAGTTGACTACAGGTGGACTAGTCCCGCTGCAATCTATCGACGTGGATGATCAAGAACGCTGGACTGGCAGTGGACCGGCGCCGGCGCCAGCTGAATGGGAAATTCTATGGTGAGTATTGTTGCCGTATTATTTTCTGTGTTTTTTTTATTTTGACAATACAGTATCAATATCGGTGCGATTCAAAAGTCAAGCGATTCTCCTGTAAGCAATATTATTGGCTGAGCAGCTTCTACAGTACTGTACTGCAGATACTGAACTACTGTATTGGTGGAACGCTAGGCGCATGCGCATTGGAACCTTCTTGAAATGCATACAGTATGCGTGTCATTACATCGACGGTAGGCGCATGCGCATGTGAACAGGAAACGCCCCCCGAGAAAATTATTGGTGGGACTGGCTGGGAACTTATTTAGGGGGCTGACCATTACAGTAAAACCTTTCTTTTTGTTTTTCCTCAGAAAAGAAAACGGCTAATGGAGGAATTTCGATGGATAATATCGCTTTGTGTAACAATGCCGGCTGAATCGGATTTAAAAAACCACGTACCGGAGTCTACAGTTCAGCGGCCGTAGTTATTGATTTGGATACAATACTGTAATACTGTACCTGAAACAGTATGCTGATGTTTTCCGGCCGTACAGTATACTGTACAATATTTTTTTATATACAGTACAGTATACTGTGTAATAAACCCGAAAAAATAAAAACTATGCATTTATTCTACATGTATCACATACATTATGTTTCTTCTACAGTATACAGTGCCAGTACATACAGTACAGTACAGTTTGTGTCTTCTATTTTTTTTAATACTCTTATACTGAGCATGCCTACAGTATACAGTGCAGTATGCCTCGACATTCTAGAAACACTGTATTTGTTACAGTAGCAAAGGAGCAAATGGAACAATGTAAAACAAATTAACATGTTCTTTTATTGGTGGAGTAAGTACAAAAACATTTATTTACAAATACTGTACAATGTAGAAACATTTTAAGTGCACAGCAATTCAAAACATCAACAGGTGTATGGTTTACTGCTACATTTGTGAAAACATTAATGTCAGTCAGTATGGTTTACAGTTACATGTTTTAAAAACAAATTCTTTATTCATAAAATAAGCAAAACGCAACATCTCCTTTATTAAAGAACGGCAAGTCAAAACATATACTGTACAGTGGGATGGTGTGCAAAACAGTCTGCACCAGTACAGTCCTTGAGGGCAGCAAACAGGGCGGGTTTTCAGGGTAACCTTTGAAAACCGTGCCTGTTTGCGGCCCCCAGGGACTGGAATTGTGCAGGTCCTGTGTGTGTGGACAGCAAGTTAAAACATTTCTGTATAAATACAAGTAAAAAAACACCTAACAACATCTCCTTTATTTAAGTACAGCAGGTCAAAACATGTAGAGTACAATACAGTTCAGCACAACAGTATGGTCTTACCTGTGATTATAAAAAAAATCTTTATTCATAAAATACAGTATACAAACGAAACATCTCCTTTATTAAAGAAAAATATACAGTACAGTACAGTGGGATGGTGTGCAAAACTGTCAGTCAGACCTGCACCACTACAGTCCTTGAGGGCAGCAAACAGGGCAGGTTTTCAGGACAACCTTGAAAACCGTGCCTGTTTGCGGCCCTCAGGGCCTGGAATTGTTCAGGTCCTATGTGTATGTACAGCAAGTTAAAACATTTCTGTATAAATACAAGTAAAAAAACACACAACAACATCTCCTTTATTTAAGTACAGCAGGTAGAAATCATGTAGAGTACAATACAGTTCAGCACAACAGTATGGTCTTACAGAAAGTCCTCCACATTGTCCGTCCATGGCCGATTCCTTGCATGGCGCAAAACGCCATTAATGCAGTCTCGAACGCCTTTCAATACAGGATCTGTAATTGGATAAAAGCGCCGCATTTCATCCTGAATGTTCTTTCTTAAATTGGCAGGAAGCGCCTTTTAAACGCGATTTACTTCGTAGTTCACTTTGAAGGCCCAGTCGCAGTATAACGAGTAGGGAACATGGTGCTTAAAAAGTAACAAGGCATACTTGTGGTGTGCACCAACACTCTTCACCCTATACTTCTCCCTGAGCGCCGGTGGCAGATCGCACAGGGTGATGTCGGGCACCGTATCGATGCGAGCGAATGTAGGTCTTTTGGGAGCGGGAGTGCTTGAGGCGACGGGCGATGGTAGGTTGTCTGGGAGGAAGCTTTCCTCCAATCTTGGTCGCCGTGTTGTCTCCTGGCGTGGTCTTGACGGGGTTGTCATGTCCTCCTCAACGGCATACATGTACACTACATCTTCTGGTGGAGGGGGTGCGCTTGGTGATGGAAGGGGGTCGAAGGTCCCATTCATCACATCCATGTCACCCCCCTGCTCCAGCATTGGGGAAACAGGGGCATTAACACCGAGCAAATAATGTATGCCCGCTATGTCAGCCTCTATCTTCTCCATCCGTCGATCCATCCGTTGATCCATTTGTAGCATCCGTTGCTCCAAATTTCACATTGTCTCCAGAAGCAAATCAATAGTTGCCAGCACAATAGAGTTCCCGGGGAGATCCACAGTTATCCCATTCAGCATCCGGTCTAGCGAGCTGCTTCTTGTGCATGGCGTGTGAACATCTGGGTGGATGGGTGCAACGTAGGATAAGATGGGGGTTCCATGGAGAGAAGCGGCAGCGACGTCGAAGAAGAGTGGAGGAGGTGACCTGTGGATATCCGGTAGAGGAGAAGCGGCAGTGTCGTCGAAGAGGGATGGAGAAAGTGACCTTTGGATTTCCGGGCGAGAAGCAGAGTCGTCTAAGAGCAAAGGAGAAAGTGACCCATGGATTTCAGAGGCAGCGTCGTCGGATAGAACTGGAGAAGATGGCCTGTGGGTTTCCGTGAGGGCGGCGGCAGCGTCAAGGATGAGGGGTGGAGAAGACGGTCTGAAGATTTCCGGGACAGTGGCGGCAGAGTCGTCGAAACTTATGTGAGGAAGTGGTCTGCGGGTTCGATGGGTTGGCTGCCAATCGTTTTGCGTCGAGAGTACATCACCGTATATCTTCTTGACATAATAAGGCTGACGTCTATGAAAACCCTTAGCCTTTGGGGTCAGCAGAAGGTTTTCTTTATTGGCCTTAGCCTGTCGCTTTTGCCTTGGCGTGGAAACGGCAACCGCCTTTCGCTTTTTCTGCTTGACAGGCACGGCAGAGGCGAGTGGGTTCCTGCGTCTGTAGAATCGGGGTTGCTCCATGGAAGCAGGTGGCACAATGCAGTATCTGGACAAGGGCAAGTTCAGATAAAGATCATCGAGTGGTGGGCTATGCAAAGTGTGTAACCTTTTATGCATGGCGACCAGGTACAGGTGTTGAAATTGGGCGTACTCTAATGTGAGTCATTACCGTCTAAATACACCATCCATTTTGTGGATTCACTGCACATTGAATACACATCGACAAAAACATTGAATATTCATTCTTGTGTTTTTATTTCTTTCTACTCGCAGCAATGGTTGTTAAAAAGATTTCCAAGGAGCTCAGCATGTGAATTAAGGACATGTACACGAGCGGACACCGAATTGCTACTATCCAACGCTGGTTAGCTACTTCTGGCATCATTGTGCAAGCAACCACCGTGAGCTATCATGCACACGGAAAAACAGAGACCGCAAAAGGGCACCAAGGGTAACTAACGCGTAAGTATTTTTATACAACTTTAAAAAAAATTTAATTTTAATTTAAATCTAATATTTTTGTTATTTCTGTTGAATTATATTACAACAGTATATACAGTATGTTTTGTATATTTATATTACAACAGTGTATATATTTCGTATATTTATATTTATATTACAACAGTGTATATATTTTGTATATTTATATTTATATTACAACAGTGTATATATTTTGTATATTTATATTACAACAGTGTATATATTTTGTATATTTATATTTATATTACAACAGTTTATATATTTTGTATATTTATATCTATATTACAACAGTATATATATTTTGTATATTTATATTTATATTACAACAGTGTATATATTTTGTATATTTATATTACAACAGTGTATATATTTTGTATATTTATATTACAACAGTATATATATTTTGTATATTAATATTTATATTACAACAGTGTATATATTTTGTATATTTATATTACAGCAGTATATATATTTTGTATATTTATATTTATATTACAACAGTATATATATTTTGTATATTCATATTTATATTACAACAGTATATATATTTAGTATATTTATATTTATATTACAACAGTATATATATTTTGTATATTTATATTTATATTACAACAGTATATATATTTTGTATATTTATATTTATATTACAACAGTTTTATATTGCTGCATACTGTATTAATAGAAGAATATATTGTATCCTCTTGATCTACACTACCGACACACTTTATTAAAGTGTGGCCGGTACCGCAAGCCGGGAGATTTCCCGGCTTGCTAGTGGCCGCCCCTCGGCGTGCCGCGCGTCATAGACGCGCGGTCACGCGTTTTCGGGAGCCTGCGCCCCCTGCACGCGCGTCCAGGGCTCCCCGAGGGAGCCCTGGTGTCCCGCGATCGCGGGACAGCGGCAGGGGGTTCCGGGGGACCCGGCGGACCCGGCAGCGGTAGGGAGAGCGCCCCGATCGGAGGGCGCTCTTCCGCTGCTTCAGCATGCGCCCGTCACCCTCGGGCGCACGCCAGGCTACTGCTGCGGCCAAGAACGGGCAAATGCTCGAATAAACTTGGCCGCAGCAGTACTGTCTTTAATTTTTTTACTTACCGGAATGTTTTTCTTTACATTGTAGGGAGACAACTCTTCTGGTGGACAAAATAAGTGAGGAGAATGATGAGAGGAGTGCATTAAGGGTCAAATACACTCTGCAGGAAAATCACAATCTCGCTGTATCCGAGACCAGCATAAAGAAGATGAGACGCAGCATTGGATGGAAATATGGACGTGTGAGGTTAGTACTGGACAGTACAGGAGGTAAAAGTGTTGTTTAGGAAACTGTACTGTACCGCTAAAATTATTTATTCCTTGTCATTACAGAGCGTACCCCATGATACGGGACGCAAACAAAATCAAAAGAGTGGTCCAGGCCCAGGCATGGATCGACAGTGGGGAGACTTTCCAGGATTGCATCTTCACTGATGAGTCTACTATGTCACTGGAGAGATTTGCAAGCTTTGCATTCCACAAAAAAGGCCACATATCTTTGAAGCCGCGGCCAAAACACCCCGTGAAGCTGCATGTGTGGGGTGCCATCTCTAGGCGTGGACCAGGATGCATTGTCATCTTTGAAGGTAAAATATATCAAATATAATGTAGCCTTATGCACTGTACTTTACTAGTGTAATCTTACTGTATGCACTGTACTGTACTATTGTGCAGTTTTTTGAGCACTTTTCTTTTGTTGCTATAGGAATAATGAATAAAGCTTTCTTCCAAGACAACATTGTCCCTGAGATGCAATACATCACACGCGATTTCCCGAATGATCACCGCTTCTACCAAGACAACGATCCGAAGCAAACCGCGTCAATAGTGCATATCCTTGAGCGCGGTATCAACTGGGTGAAGATGCCAGCGGAGTAAGTGCAGTAGACCGTGTCTCATTTTTTCCCCACTGTTTTTACTGTGTACTGTATCTCTTAAACTAGTTGTCCTTTTTTTCCAATGACAGATCGCCAGACTTCAATCCGATCGAAATGGTCTGGCATCAGCTGAAGGACCATATCCGGAAAGTGGCGAAACCCTCCAAAAAGGACGAGTTGTCGAAAGGCATAATGAGTTTTTGGAACGATGTACTCATCGTGGAACGCTGCAATAAATATATAGACCATATTGCGACTGTGTTGCCCATTGTGATCGCGCGTAATGGGCAAGCATCAGGAAAGTAGAACTGTGCAGTAGTATTGTAAGTACAGTATGATACAGCTAAGTATGGCACAGATTTTTTCTTTCCCAATAGTCAGAGTATATAGTACAGTAGTTACAGTTTTTTCTTTACAGAGAGAGCAGCACCAGCCATCAGGTTACGTACAGTAGTATTTAACAGTAGTCAGCGTATACAGTAGTTCCAGTATACAGTAGACTAGTTTGACAGTAGTACAGTAACTGCCTACTAACTGGTCATTTTTTTTCTTTTCAGAGAAAGCAGCACCAGCCATCTAAAGTAGTACTACATATCACACAATGCCATAATACAGTACGCACATACAGTAACTGCACTCATGTTTTGTTTTCTTGTCGTTTTAGGAAAAAAGGGTGGCCTGGGGGTAGGTGGGGTGTTGTGTCCAGCCTAAACAGTTTGTACAGTCAAATGTACAGTATATAAACAGCAGTATTGATGTACACAAAACCTCTCCTCTCTCAATGAACTACTGTACTGTACACGGAATGAGGAACAAGATAACGACGGGAAAAAAAAATATTACTATACAAATATTATACATTACAGTGTATATATATTATTACATAATATTCTTATGAATGTGCATAATTCATGTTTCTCCATGTTTTACAAATGTTTTCTAAATGTTTATCCAATTTCAATCTGCCAGAAGAACTTAATAAAGACTGCATTATGTATTATTCATGATTATTTTTATATTTGCATTTTTTTGTTCCTGATGAAATAAAATAAATATTTATTCACATTACTGGTACTCATAATCATTGACAACAACCACACCCCCCGCCACACCCCTACAGTATAAGAATGAATGACAAAACAACATGAATCAGTTAATGTTTTTTTTTACTCTCTATTCTCACAATGCTGTGCAAATCAGATTTACATTTCAAATTCGAGAAGGGATTTTCCAAAGCGTTACCATAAACAAAGCCTCAAAGGGTTGGGGGGGGGTTGGATGAGTCATGTGCAGTAATCAGCTAGCTCCCATCTCAAAGAGGCTTAGAGTACACGCAGGTGCAGTGAGGCGATTAACGCTCGGCTAGGGACGGATTGAAAACACAATGACTAACTTCAGAAAATGAATGACTCTGTGGAGGTGTCTGTCGAAAAGAGTTTGTTTGTGTGTGCGTGGGGGAGGGATGAAGGATTAGTTGTGCTGCAGTTCAAAAAATTACATACTGTAGAGTAGAGTACAGTAATTTCAAAAGGCAGTTCATTATAATAATTTGATCAATAAACCCCCAAATACAACCTCAAATGCAGTACATAAAAAGCAAGTCACTTTATCTCCCTGTACCTCAGGCACCAAAAACATACAGTAGATTGTGAGCTCCATGGGACAGGGAGGGACCTGTGCCTGCAAAATGTCTCTGGAAAGCGCTACGTATACTGTAACTAACAGCGCTATACAAAAACATGCTATTATAATTATTATAATATCAAGGTGATGCTCTGTGCAAATCAAATTCGAGAAGGGATTTTCCAAAACATTGCCGTAAACAAAGCCTCAAAGCTCCCGTCTCAAAGAGAATTACACGCAGGCGCAGTGAGGCTTTGTACTGTAGCTCGGCTATGGACAGATTAAGAACACAATGGCAAGATTCAGAAAATTAACGACTCTGTGGAGAGGGGGGGGGTTGGGTGACTCATGCGCAGTAAGCAGCTAGTTCCCATCTCAAAGAGGCTTAGAGTACACGCAGGTGCAGTGAGGCGATTGACGCTCGGCTAGGGACGGATTAAAAACACAATGACTAACTTAAGAAAATGAATGACTCTGTTGAGGTGTCTGTCGAATGACTCTGTGGAGAGGGGGGGTTGGGTGACTCATGCGCAGTAAGCAGCTAAGCAGCTAAATAGCTCCCATCTGAAAAAGGATCACACGCAGGCGCAGTGAGGCTTTGAAGCTCGGCTATGGACGGATTAAGAACACAATGGCAAGATTCAGAAAATTAACGACTCCGTGGAATTTCAAATCCTTGAGCTAGCCTTGTGTGTGTTCATGGGGGAGGTGGTTACAGGGTACAGCTGCATGAAGTTCAAAGCTAAAGACATACTTTAATTTCAAAAGGCAGTTCATCATAATAATACACCCCCAAATACAGTACGTAAAAAGCACACAAATGAACCATGTGCAGTCAAACGCACAGGGTCGCAGACAAAAGCTACTGTACAGCACAGATTGAAAATCGTAATACAGTAAGATGGTTTTTGCAGGCTTGTGGAGAAAAAAAAATTACAATAAAACTTTTTTTTTCACTCACTCAAGCAAGCAGTGGTGGGCGAAGTTACAGGCGCATGCGCAGTAAATTCCTGCTGTCAAGCAGGAATGTGATTGAAACCAGACACACGTTCAAAGGAATGGTGTGGGAGAGATGTACTGCATTGCACAGAAGATAAGAAGTTGAAATACCCTGCAGTGCAGTTAATTATCCCGAGCGAGGGGAGAGCGCTGTATATGTCGAAATGTGACACTGTTACAGTACAGTACACGCCTATGGGTTTCAACAATTTTCAAATGAGACATACTGTACTGTACTGCAGAACAGCACTGCAAATGCATGTATACTTTAAATATGCAAATTTACAATTACTGCGCGTGCACACACAGACTGTGTACTGACGTAGGTTGAACTGCGAAGGTATTAGACTTCCAAGACAACAGCTCGCAAACGCCCCCCTGAGTTTTTATACGGCATTGCAGTATTGCAGATAGCGAGAATAAAATGCTAATATCACGAGCGCGAAAATAACGCAGTTCACTCCGGGCAAAAACGACACAAAACTGCACATAACCGGGATAATCTGAAAATCGCGGATCTAGCCGATTTAGACTCAGGTCGGCCGCCACTGTATATATATATATATACAGTATATATATATTTTTTTACATATAGTATAATACATCAAGAAATATAAGTGCATAAACAACTAGTAATATAGTCATATCGGTTTATGACACTAGTAATATAGTCACTAATTGTGGTGTAATCTTATAAGTATTTTAATGTCAATATATAACAATACCATGGTTAAATAGCCCACGTAAAGGCAAGGGATAGAGCTCTTTTACTGATCAGAAGCAATTAGTATGATATACACTGGCGACACACTTTATTCGAGCTCGGCTAGTCCCACGAATTCGGGTATACCCGGGTGTATTGAGGTTTGTGACTGTTTTCTGCCCGAGTGCATTGGGTTATTTTCCAAGCAGGGATTGAAGCATTTTATTCCCACTGGCTGCAATACTGCACAGTATATATATATATACTGCATTACAATTCATGAATTTATGCCATCTGGTAGACACGCGAAGCATTGCAGCCTATTAAATCCTAATCATTATCATTTAACAGATCAGCCGCCCGTCAGCCAGGCATGAACCCAGGCTGGGAAGGCAAACGCAACGGGGCTTGTCAGAGGTGAGGAGCGGCGCATTCCAGGTATCTGCCAGGTACATACTGGGTATTTGCTCGAATAAAGTGTGTCGGTGCAGTACAGTGGTTAGAGATGTCGAGACGGCAGTCAGCAATTGGGACAGTGGGGACAGAAAGAAGGCTATGGCCAGATTCATGGGATCAAAAAAACGGAATATAGGAAAAACCTCGTTAAGCCCATTCGCTATCTGGCAAGTTTTATTCATTAATTGATGTTACCTAGCTTATATATCCAGGTAATAACATGAGGTACTGCTGAGTATGTTACCCTACACATGCGCAGCTTTACCAACTCATGTGTAGGCAGTTCGGCACCATCAGCTCACACCTGCGCATTGCAGATTAGATCATCATATGTGAACAAAAGGAGGTATTGGGCTTTAAATGTAGAGCCTATCTCCCCGCGCATGCGCAGTAATTTCAATGGACGCATTCTGTTTGACAATTGAATCATATACACACTATACCGACCGGTTATCTACGGAGGTAATGGCATTACTGACTATGTGATTTGGACATATACTCCTTGTGATGTTCGCAATTGGTTTCGCATTCATTTTTTCACGCATGCGCAATGGCGGACTATTTATGGCGTCTCCATGGTGACGGTAGGGTATAAATAAGTTCCGCTTCCCCTCCACTGCAAAATTGTCCCTGACGAATCTCCGTAGCAGGAGGGAAACGTTGTTGGGCACATGATGTTGTCATTAGTCTCCGTTATGGAGATGTTTTAATACATTGTTCTCCAGCCAGTTAATCAGTGCTATGGCCTCTATGTACTAAAATTTATAATCTAACAGAGAGGGAAGTGTACCTGCCTTTCAGTTAGCAGTACTGTTTACTTACAGTGTGCCCCTTGATGGACATTGGTGCTGCTAATATGCTACATATGCATTTATACTTTGCAAGGGGGATATAAGACGACCTGTCCTGCTGTGTAATTTAACTGCACCAATGCTGCATTATCTGTATACCTACATCTACTATTTACTGTAGAATAGTGTGGTGAGCACTGATTAGCCCTAAGGGGATATTTATCTGTGTAGGCACTATCCCATCTCATTTGTTAGTTCTATTCATACATCATTTGAGCCAATCACTGAACTGGTGGGCTCTCTCACCCTGGCTGATTGCACCATTTAGCCTCTATCACCCTACTATTATTTGCACGTAGGAGTGTTTATATATGGGAGGAGACCTTGGTGCATGTGTTATGTGATTTAATTTATTTTTTAACTTTGTTACACACACTCTCTGTAATATATGTTTTAAGTAATTAATAATAAAAGTTATATCTATTTTAAGGAAAAGGTGGAATCCATACGGCAGAACATCCCCTCTGTTTCTTCCTCCCACCCTACACCACTTCCTAACTCTCCTCCTGCCTTCCTTGACTATTTTTCCACTGTCTCAGAGGAGGATGTGTCACTGTTGATCGCATCTTCTCCCTCTACCACTTGCCCTCTTGACCCCATTCCCTCCCATCTCCTAAAACCTCTTGCTCCTACTATAATCCCTACGTTCACACACATTTTTAACTCCTCCTTCTGCTCTGGAACCTTTCCATCCTCCTTCAAACATGCAACAGTCATACCATTACTCAAAAACAGCAAGCTTGACCCTACCTGTCTTTCTAGCTATCGACCTGTTTTCCTCCTGCCTTTTGCCTCTAAACTCCTTGAACGTCTTGTATTCCCTCGCTTGCTCCATTTTCTCAACACCTATTCTCTCCTAGACCCTCTACAATCTGGCTTCCGCACTGCTCACTCCACGGAAACAGCCCTCACTAAAATAACTGATGACCTCCATGCTGCCAAAGACAGAGGTCATTACACTCTGCTCATATTACTCGACCTCTCTGCTGCATTTGACACAGTGGACCACCCTCTTTTCCTCCACATTCTCCATACTCTTGGTATTCGGAACAAAGCTCTATCCTGGATCTCGTTCTACCTCTCCCATCGTAATTTCAGTGTATCTTCTGCTAACACTTCCACCTCCTCTATTGATCTCTCTGTGGGGGTACCCCAGGGCTCTGTCCAAGGACCTCTTCTCTTCTCTTTTCTCTGTACACACTCTCTCTAGGTGACCTAATAACATCTTTTGGGTTTAATTATCACCTCTATGCCGACGACACACAAATATACTTTTCAACACTCGACCTTACACCTGCTGTACAAACCAAAGTTTCTGAATGTCTCTCTGCTATATCATCCTGGATGGCCCTCCACCACCTTAAACTAAACATGGCTAAAACAGAGCTCCTCATATTTCCTCCCAAACCTGGCCCTACTACCTCCTTCCACATTACTGTTGGAACTACAATCATTCACCCAGTAGCCCAAGCACGCTGCCTAGGGGTCACACTCGACTCCTCTCTCACATTCGCCCCTCACATTCAAAACATTTCTAAAACTTGTCGCTTTTTCCTCCGCAATATAACAAAGATACGCCCTTTCCTCTGTTGCTCAACTGCTAAAACCCTGACTCAGGCCCTCATTCTCTCCCGTCTTGATTACTGTAACCTCCTGCTGTCTGGCCTTCCTGCCTCTCTCCTGTCTCCCCTACAATCGATCCTAAATGCTGCTGCCAGAATCACTCTGCTCTTTCCTAGATCTGTCTCAGCATCTCCCTTCATGAAATCCCTCTCCTGGCTTCCGATCAAACCCCGCATCTCACACTCCATTCTTCTCCTCACTTTCAAAGCTTTACACTCTTCTGCCCCTCCTTACATCTCAGCCCTAATTTCTCGTTATGCACCATCCAGACTCTTGCGTTCTTCTCAAGGATATCTTCTTTCTACCCCCTTTGTATCTAAAGCCCTCTCCCGCCTTAAACCTTTTTCACTGACTGCCCCACACCTCTGGAATGCCCTTCCCCTCAATATCCAACTAGCACCCTCTCTATACACCTTTAAGACCCACCTTAAGACACACTTGCTTAAAGAAGCATATGAATAGCACAGTGGATATTCTGAACACATGATCCATAAAACTTGGCCCCCTGCAGACGCACTTACCAGAACTCCCTCCTACTGTCTCTGTACATTCTCCCTACCTACCAATTAGACTGTAAGCTCCTCGGGGCAGGGACTCCTCTTCCTTAATGTTACTTTTATGTCTAAAGCACTTATTCCCATGATCTGTTATTTATATTATCTGTTATTTATTTGATTACCACATGTATTACTACTGTGAAGCGCTATGTACATTAATGGCGCTATATAAATAAAGACATATGTAAGGATTTGTGTTCAGTTGGTGTTTGACTCTGTTCAGTGAGAGGCCTGTGGAGTGTCTGCAAAAGTGTTGCAGTGTGTCCAAGCAGAGTGAGACAGGCAGTGGCTGATGCAATAGCTGTGTGTCTGTGCAGATTAAGGCAGAGAGGCTCCGTGGAGAAACTACAACTCCCATGAGCTCCTGGGCAGTCATCTGATGTAAAGAACCAATCAGAAGGCTAGGATGACGGGAGCAGGAAAGGGAAGCGTGGGGGAGAGACAAAGGCCAATCGGCTGAAACGTGTCAAAGTACCTGCTAGCTCCACACTCGTTATAATAAAGTTTTTCTAGTCATCTGACCAGCCTTCAATTTGTCAGCACTGCTGTGCATTGCGTTCTTCCCTTCCACGAGGTGTCTTCACATGCCTGCTACTCCCGGTCGCACGCCAGGTTGCTGGAGTCGCCTGATCAGCTGGATCCCTCTTCACCGCCGGTCACAGACCGCCCTCACGACGGATGAGTCGTTCGAGGGTAGGCGGTACTTCAGACAGAGACAGTCACGGGTACGGCACAGACGGCTATATCTGGGT
Organism: Ascaphus truei; assembly: GCF_040206685.1. Classification (NCBI taxonomy): domain Eukaryota; kingdom Metazoa; phylum Chordata; class Amphibia; order Anura; family Ascaphidae; genus Ascaphus; species Ascaphus truei. The sequence continues at coordinate 392,635,924 of NC_134485.1, forward strand.
GAGTCCTTCCTAACTCTATAGTGCTCCTGGGGAGCCAAGTTGATGTTTGAGACTGCCTTTACCAGGTTAGCCTTGCCCGAGACCCACACTGCACATATATATAGAAATGGGCTATTATCCAGCAATTGATATACCTCTAGAGCACCTAATTGGTTCACTTAGGTGTACCTGAGAAACCACGCTAGTCAGAGGAGATCTGGACGGAGCTGAAGGAGGTAGTGTGAGTGCAGGGGGTCCGTGACCCGCCTGCATAGGCCAGCTATCCCCTCAGGCCCATAGGAGCATCCCCTGAGTCACAGTAGGCTGCTGTACTGCAGGGTCGCCCTGTAGTGGAAGTGATTGTCACCCTACTATACATTAGTTAGGGACAAAGCACAGAGTTGCGGCCGGTTCAGTCATCTGGGACCAGACGGCTGGACACCACGACATCTGGAGGTCAAGGGTCGGAGGCATTGGATCCTTTGTGAAGAGGTACCGGTCACCGCCGTGACCGAAATTTATATTGTAACAACAAGTGCACCATCAGGCGCTGATCCCGCCTTAGGCTAAACTCTTTAGGGACACTAGCGAGTGGCTAGAGGACTGAGCCTATACCACATAATACAATACAAGGACAATATTCCCTAGAGGTGTGGCCGAGCTACTATAGTATAAGGACCATAGCAGTTATAACGGTGTTAAGTATTGCTGCCAAGACTAGCATTATAGTATAAAAATATATTATGTGTGATGTCATATAGAGTATAAGGTATGATTGCATAGTAAAACTTGGTTGCACGCAATGTGGTGGTATGTTTCTTGCCCAGGGGAATCTTGCATAATGGGGATCCTGGGTAAGTGGAGGCGCTGCGCTAGAATAGTTACCCCAGGCTCCCAGCTAGCGGAGGCTCAGATCTCCTGGAGCCGCAGGTTGTGTACAGTGACCAGTAGTCCCTTTGGGAGGCGTCAGAAAAAGGGCTACACATACAATACAATATCTTAATTATTGGTGTGCATTTAAGTGACACCCAGCATAAACCTTTCTATATTTCTTTGTGCTGTCTGAAGCTTCAGAATTATCTTTGAATTTAGGGGCCAAGTTTCACAGCCATACATGAAAATGGGCATAAAACAATAGAGGCAAACATTCTTCTTGAGGCACAGTGGATGTTTCCCTTGTAATATTGTCTTGTTTCTTTCAAATGTACTCCATCTCATCTTCATTCTCCTGTTGATTTCTTATTGGCAAAGGTAGACATAGGGGCCAATGCAGTAAGCGCCGATAAGCCACTTATCAAGGCCTTTTTGCCAAAAAGGCCAACTGCTATTCAGTAAACCCGATAAGTTGCAGATAAAAGTCGTTTTTTTCCCCTGTAACTCGGGAAGCAGTGGGTCCCCGGGCTGAAATCAATGCGGTTCATCTCAGGAGACCCCCTGCTCCCGCACACTTAATAAAAATTACATTAAAGCAGCTTTATTACCATAGCAGGTAGCCACTACGGTAACAAATTTGTTCAATTTTTTTATTGTGGTTATTTAAGTATGTGATTGTTGTAAGTGATTTTACTCTTTGATAAAGCGTGGGATACCACGGGAAACGCGTCAGAGTGTTCTTTTTGGCTGTTACTATGCCCTAAAATAAATTTTTGCACCTAGGATATTTTGTGGTTTGCAGTTTGTGGTTTCCAATCTTCAGCAGCAGCAGCAGCAGATGCACCGCCGTTTTCCCTGTACTCTCTTCAATTGTTCCTTGGTAGGAGCACGCAGGACAGGACCAGGATATCCCCAAGGTCAGCAGTGAGTAATCCATTTACTTCATTTATGTGATCAGTCCCACACACGGTTACCTAGACCACCACATAAGACTTACCTATATGGCTAGTGGCATAATCTATGGGAGTGTGTTTAACATTGGACTATCTGGAATCCTGAGTCTTATGAACTGTCCTATGCTATGAAGATGTTTATATTTTTATATCATGATCAAACATTGCCTACTCCTGGTTAGCATCACAAGTGGGAATTAACCCTCCCCTTTCATATAACTAATATCAGAAAAGATAGAGGAGAGACGCTGAATGCATGTGTATGTACAGTAGGTGGTTGGCAATATCAAGTAGAAGCAGACATGGTGGTCAGCAGAAACCGCTCAATGTTTGTTTCACTCACAGGCTTCATCAGGGGTGTGGCTACATGTCATACATGCAGTGTCTTTTGTATCAATCATGATTACATTCAAACCGGAAAACAAGAAACAAAATCCATATTAAAGAAAATATTCACACGTATAATATACAAAACAATTTGTAGTTTCCCAGGAAACCATTAAAAAACAATTCTTCATTGAGACCTCTTGTGGACACAGTATTAAGAAGAAATATCTGCTCTCACATTGCAAAAAGTTATTTCTTAGTGTTCCCTCTCCGAATTCTAATGAGGATTTTATAAATGCCGAAGGCATGACAATTCAAAAAGTCTAGCAATACTAGTAAGTTGTTTACCCTTATTGTAATCTGTTTTGGCATTGTTAATATTGCCCACATGTTCTAACACCCAATGTCTAAGTTATCTTGTAGTCAATCCAATATACTGTACAACTGGTTACAAGTACATTTCAAATAATAAATGACATTCCAGGTACTGTAAGGCAATTGACAAAAGGCTTGATATGGTAAATTGAATCACTAGAGCTGTTATTGAAGCACATAGTATTCAACATACTCTGCAGCAGAGTATCCTTAAAATGTGTGGATTATCTGGGAGTTATTTGAATTTAAGAGCATACAATTCTACCCAAGTCCACACCTGTCATCAAAATATGCCCATGATATTGTAATATAGAAAGAACAGAATTCCATTAATTAAGTAAATGTTCCAATGAAACAAGTAACTAAAGTAGTCCTTTTATCCTGTATCTCTGTGATAAGTAGATCATCTCATGAAGTGTGCTTAGTGCTAATAAAATCCTTTTTTATAGACTGTTGATTTTACCTCTTTCTTGAAATAAACTTTTACATTCTTCTGCTGTTTTAGAATAAGACACATCCTCTGAACAATTCCACCTAATTCTGGGAAACTGACCCACTGGAATGTTCTGGACCAAAGAGAATTAGGGCTTGAAAAGTGCAAAAGGCTATTTATAACTATAGGTTTACAATAAATATTTGTTATGGTAGCAATATCTTGCAATTCTCGCCTCTCCAAACAGTATGTTAAGAAAATATTGAGCCACCTGTTAACTATCAGTGTGAAATAGTAGTATACTATACTACCCAATAGTAGTATACTATACTATAGTATGCTACACTACTCAACGTCCCAAATATTTATTTGCCCACACAGAAACAATTCAATTTGAACAGTATGACTGACACAAACATATGATGTTACATTTTAAAAAAAGAACATATTTCTTAATCTATAATGATGCAAACAGGCAATTTTATTTGATTTTTGTGCATTTTTGGTAGTAAATAAAAAGTGGGCATTCTTGGTTTACATACTACAGATATTCCTGGTTTTAAATGATATTGTGACTATGAGCAGGGATGTGTGAAACTGTCAACATTAATTTCCCGGAATTACACGTTTCATTGTGCCAAAATCCACATGCGGATTTCATACTTGAAATCCGTTCGGATTCATTCACATTTGCCATTGACTACAATCCAGATGGATTTTTTTTTAGAATCCGCAAACGGATTGTTAAAAAAAAAAAAAAAAAAGAGAGAGAGACATTTTCTAATTATATTAGCAGTCGCCAGTTGTATATATATCCCCTCAAACATCCCTCCAAATAAATTAGGGAGATAGTGCTGAAAAAGAAGCACACCTGGGAGATATGCTAATCGCCATGCAAACACTCTCTCTTTCTCTCTCTCTGTGTGTTCCTTTTTAATAATCCGTTTGCGGATTGTCAAAAATCAATCCGGGAATGGATTATTCTTTGCCTCTCTAAGAAAAAATATCTGCTATTTCAGATTTCTCTTTTCGAGAGTGATCCGTGGATCAAAGAAACCTCCCGATTAAAGGCGGATCCATATTCACAAAAAAATGTTTTGCCCGTCTACTGTATAACTATGAGACAACTTTGGTGGTGATTGCTAGGGCATGTGTGCAATATTAACAATGCCAAAACAGATTACAAAGAAGGTCACCAGTTTACTAGCATTGCTAGACATTTTTTTTTAATGGTCAAGCTAGGATTTAAAAAATATTTGAAAATTTGGTATTAATAAAATTACCATCGGTATCCGGAGGGGAGACAAGTGTAACATCATTATTGATACAAAAGTCACTGCATGTACCACTTGTAATCAATCCCCTGACAAAGCCTGTAAGCAAAACGCACCTTGGGCTGTAGCTGTTGATGTCATCTCCGCTGACCCCAATGGCTGCTTCCACTTGATACTGTAAATCACCTGCATGTATATGCAATCGGCAGCGATATATGTCCTGTTTCTAGTTATAGATGACATTCCCTGCCACGTACTGTATCTAAATTGAAGTTAATAACTGCAACTAAGTGCAACCAACTTTATAAGAGGAATCTTTTGGACTGGGTTGTACTTATACAGTATGTACTTTAACATTTTTTTCAGTAACTTTTTGGATATATTTTATGTACAGTATATACTGTAGTGTAACTAGGCTGCGTGATGTTTTGCATAGAGGAAGTTTATACATTTTATAGTGCCATTCTTTTAAAATGTTTAATACTATAAATATGTTGGGTGACCAATACATTATGTTTTTTTTATTGTGAATCAGGACTGCTGATTATGTTGATGCAATTCTGCTGCCTTTTGCTTTCAAGAGTTCATTTGTTCTTTGTATCTGTTTGATTCTTGAACATGGCTACATAAAGTATCAGGTACATTCAGTATCTAATTAACTGCAGTTGAAGTTTGCACAGTACAGCACACTATATTTTTCAACTCATTTTCTACTAAAAGCATAACCACCGTACAGTATGTGGTATAGTACAATAGTAAAAAAAATCTACTCTTTTGTTCACCTTCATGATTTTCCATACAGGTATAACAATGTTATTCTCTTGTGTTATTTATACATTTTATTCTGTTGTCTCCCTTTTTTTGCATTTTCTATGCAACAATTTTACGTATGTGGCTTATACACAGAATAGTCTATCATAAATCCTATTTTCAGCAATTTGTTCATATGTGCATTAAAGTATACCACGCATTACATCATATTGCATTTTATCTATGATTGGTTGTAACTGGTACAGTATATTATGTTGTCTTATTAGCCCACTGGAACTTTCATACCATTTTAGATCCCAGTAACATTTGACTTGCAAATGAGGCTGAAACCTTACAAATTTCTACCTGTGTCTGTTATGCTTTGAATCCACATTTTCCATGTTGGAGAAGCATTCAACTCCATTCTTGACCTATCCAAAGTCATGGGAAAATGTGTTCACTCCAAATTAAGCGATTAATATACCAACACAAATTTCCCTAGCCAATTCCAATCTGGCTTTCGCCCAAACACTCCACAGTAACTACCCTGCTAAAAGTTTGCAATCAAATCCAGTGTGGAATGGAAGTGGTACATCTCACTGGTGCAATATTCCTAGATCTTGCCTAGGCTTTTGATACTGTTGATCATGGTATCTTGCTTAATGAACTCCAGTGCTCTGGAATAGGGAAGAATACTTTAAACTGGCTTCATTCCTACCTATCAGGTAGATCCCAACACGTGTCTATCTCAGGATTTAACTCCAACCCCTTGGATATCACCTGTGGTGTCCCGCAATGCTTTGTTCCTGGGCCACTACTCATCTCGGTGTTCATCAATGATCTTCCTAAAGCTTGTAAGGGAGCCTCAATACACATGTATGCCGATGACACAATCTTATATGCACACAGCCCTAGCCTCTCCGACCTTGAACACAAACTTCAATCTGACTTTTTGAGACTTGAAAATTGGATTTCCCAAAACAAACTGTTTTTAAACACTGAGACTGTAACAATGGTATTTGGGACCAAGGCTACATTTGTAAAGCTTCCAATGACTGTGCTCCAGATCAGAACCAACGCTAATACCACCTTAACTCATATTACTAGCTTTAAATACTTGGGCATATGGGTTGACTCCCATTTAACATTTGGGATGCACATTGATACCCTGACATCCAAAACCCTTTGTCAAACTAGGTGTACTTTATAGGAACAAATCCTCCCTAGTCTGATGGTCAGAAAGCGTATCGCACAGCAGACACTATGCCAATTATCGACTATGGGGACATAGTATATACCTCAAACTCACATCAGCAAACTTGATACCCTCTACAATTCAATATGCCCTTTTGTTCTCCAATGCAACTACAACACACATCACTACGAAATGCTCAAAGAACCAGATTGTCATCACTTGAGTCTAGGTGCAAAGTTCATCTCTCCTGTCTTGCCTTCAAATACTTTCTGGGCAAGCTACCCATCTACCTGAACAAGCTCCTCACCCCTACCACATGCAGCACTTACCATATTAGATCTGACTCCAAAATAATGTTCATGGTCCCACGGTTCAGCAAAGTATACGGCTGCTCCTCCTTCTCTTACAGTGCACCCCAAAACTGGAACAATCTATCAGAGACTCTCACAGCCACCACCAGTCTAAGTTCTTTCAAAACTAAAGCTGTCTCACATTTTAATCTGGTCTTTAACTGTTACATACGTCTGTAGTATATATTATCTTTAGCTGTGTATGCAATGTCCTGTATATAATGTATACCCTGTTCACTTATGTAACTATTTATTTGTAACCATGTATTATTTTAGTTTTTTTGTGAAAGTACAGATACATGTATTGCCAAATTTAGAGCAGATTGTATTGACAAAGTATGTGAGAACACCCATATGGCCCAAAATGGTGGATTCAGATAAACATCAGCAAAACTGAATTTCGGAACTGATGAAGGCTCATTTTGACTGTGACAGGGTAGTTTCGCTGCCTAATTACTTTCCATGTGTAGCTGCCGAGCCTAGCGCTGACCTAGTTAAATCTCAGATTGAAGTAATTAGCCAGCTTTCAGCTACATCATTAGCAGGGTTTAAACACCTTGAATTTGATTCAGTCTGTGTATGACCCTAGAACCCTGCAGGACCATGATGCTAATGGAATCACAGACCTCTTTTCTTTCTTAAAGACTGAGCCTTGCGGGCTCAACCATGTTATGGACAGTTGGAATGGTCTATGTTAAAACCTGCTGCAAGTAAGCTGCTTTATGTTATTTTGCACTTATGCTGAATGTAAGCTCTTTTGTGTTTCATGTTTTAAGGCTAAATAAAAAGCCTATTCACTGCAACAGAGACTAAAAACATTGAAGCTCTATATCTCTATTGCAATTGTGGAGCGTAGTGACCGCGTGGACAGGACGTCGCTTCAGATCCTTCTCTCGCTTGTCTCCTTCACTTCCGCGTCCTCAGACAACTGCTGATAGGTCCCGGAACTGCTTCCATGTCCTACGGCGGCTCACTCGTTCCAAAAAGCTCACGGATATCTTCAATGCGTTTCGCAATTGAAATGCTTCATCAGGAGAAACGTGATCGGTGTTGTACTTTATATTATGTAAATACATCATTTTTATACACAAATATCTCTGTGTATTGTGATTCGATATGGGGGAGAAATCTAACCATTAAAGGGTTCCTGATCCTGGTTCAACCTTTTGTCTTGATTATTGTAACATACTATACTGCTTACCCAACTTTCTCCTTTGCAATCTATCCGAAATTCTGCTGCTATAATAATCTCACTTTCTCCCAAAAGTGTCTTTGCTCATCTCCTCCTTAAATCCCTCTCCTATCTTCCTATCAAGTTCACATCCTTTCCTTTAATGCTCTTCATTCATCTGCTCCTCTCTACTGTACATATCAGCTTTGACATTTCGTTATGGCCCTGCTTGTTTCTTGCACTCTACCCATAATGGTCTCTTTTCTACTTCCCTCACTGCCCCTTACCTGTGGAACTCCTTCACACTCTGTATATTCCAATCGCCTTCTCTCTCCACCTTTAAATCAAACATTAAAACTCACATCTTAAATTAAGCATTTCAATAGCCTAGACTCAAGGCTACGGTCCCACACCCAAAGTTGCTCATACTAAACAAACATATTGCAATACGCTTCTACATTCAAGCAGTTTTCACATCCAGGATCTTAAGACTGGGTTACCTTTTAGTCAGTAGGTTAGGGTAAAAAAGATTGCGAGCGATCAGAAAACTCTCCATACCATAATGGTTGAGTTGTAACAACAATTCATTGAGAGAGGGTATGACCCTAAGACACTGAACAAAGCTAACAAGGTGAATGCCCCATCACGTAGTAGCACCTTACTAAGTCCATAAATGTAAGCAACAAATATCAGAAAAATCATTAAAAATGACTGGCACATACCACAGGGACACCCTAATGCATGCCACTTATTTACCCATCAACCCCTCTGTGCATACAAATGAGCAAGAAGAATTAAGGACTCCATTGATCACGCAGATACAGTAATTAACCTGAAAGAAACCTTTGTCTCATCACCAAATAATGGGACTTAAACATGTTTGAGCTATGGCCATTGCAATGGCATTATCAGAAGTAAACGCTTTGTAATCCACACACGGACAAGCTATTCAAAATTTGGGGATTCTATATATATATATATATATATATATATATATATATATATATATATATGCTTGAGTATTCATGTGGTGTACCGTTTAAAGTGCCCATGAGGCTTAATCAAGTCGAAAATGGCAAAACACAAAACCAACATCAGGAATAAAAATGTGAGGATTGGACTTCGGTCCCGTGACACGTCAGGTGACGCACATCACACTGAGTTTGCGCACAGCAGTCGTGCTCCCAGGCTGGGGGACACCGCGTGGATCGGGCTTAGGCCCCGCCCTCATGACATTTCCCGTGACGTGTCCCGCACGAAGATCATGTGCAAGATCATGTACGCCGCACCTACCAGGATCGGGCTTCGGCCCCACCCCGTGACGCGGTCTGTGACATCACGGTGGACATTCCTAGCACTGATAGGACTAGAAGCTGGCGCTGCACTAACACAGGCACGCAAGGGGTTAATACTATCAGCTACTCCACACCTGTGATATACCCCGCCCCTGCCTATCAGTGACAGCCTATGTCTATTGACTCATTGCTCACAGCCTTGTGCTGCTCTCTCATTGGCTATCTGATCCTTATATGCTCAGCCTTGCCTCAAGAAAATTGGCTGAGCATAAACTTCTGTTTGTGTATCGTGTGCTTGCCTCAAGCATCCTGCTGCCCTGTAATATTCTTGTCTTGCTTCTTTGTGCCTTGACCCCAGCTTTTACTTAGACTCCTGTCTTCTCTGAATCCTAGACCTCGGCCTGGTTCCGGACTCCCACCATCTCTCCTCCTTGACCACGGCTATGGAAAATGACGATTCCACCTTCTCCAATCCCAGACCATGGCGAGTATCACAACCACTCTGACCTCTCCAATCCTGACCCAGCTACACGACCCATACCCTGCACTCCGGACGCGGATACGTGGTTGTAGGTCATGGCCACTAACATCCCCTCCTCAGTCTCGTGGTCCCATCCTGTTTGTGGTGAGCACCCGTTACACAAAACACATCAAGTACATCAAGGATGCATCATTTTTGGGCAATGGCTATAGTCCAGAACATATATGATACCAAGTGATAGACCATTTGGCATTTTCACCAAGAGGGGGATGATAGGGTAACAAGATGACTGCAACGTGAGGCCAAACAGACATTCACTCTGGATACTATAGATTCTTGAGGTCTAAACAAAAGACTGGAACAACACTGGTTCCCATAACTGCCTATTAGTTAGGGTCTCCTATATTTTTTTATGAGTAGGGGTGTGGGTGGGTTGTGTATACTACCTGGCACTTGAGGTCCTTTCACCAGCATCTGATATGTACACCTTGATTTCCCCTCCCATGAGTGATAGAGTTTCCCTACTACATACTTTTGCCTACACTCCATCTACACTAGGTGATCTTAATAGTCCAGACATATGGACGCCACCTTCATTTTTTTTTTTTTAACATGAACCTACAGTATATCCCTATGCAGTATTGATACTTGCTTTCCCGATGGATGGATGTAGGAATATTAATTCCTAGCCATGAGACTTTTAGTCTCCTAAGAAACTAACAGACTAACATGTTATTAACCAGTGAAGACTACTATACCAGTATCCAAATAAAAATTCTAATGATGTTGCAAGGGATACTAACCACTAATAAGATGGATTTTATTGTGTATAATATAATATATGCAAATGAAGAATAGGATTTTTCTTCACAGTAACAGCACATAAATCAGAACTGGTAACCATGAACATGGATCTCCAAAAAAACATAATTATCTGTTATCTTAGCAGGCATTTGTAATAGAGTATTATACATTAGCAAAATAGTTTAGCCTTTGGATTTGTCTTTACTCAAGCTCTCTATTTATCCTTAAAATCAATATTCCCTTTTTATTTAGAATATAAGATTATTATTATTATTATTATTACAGTTAATATTATTGCTTTTGTATAAAATTATTGCTTTAGAACAAATACTGTGTATTCGGTTGCTTGGCAACCATAGCATTTTCCTGGTAAAATATTTTATATATAGCCATGGCTGGTCCAGCTACCTCTCTACCTTCCCTGTCACGTAAGTTCTAGTAAGATACCGACTGTGACAGGCTATGTTATGGTGGTGACACAGAGATCTCTGAATAGCCAATGGTGGTGCAAATACTGGGTCCTCCCTCCTTAAGCCTAAGGAAGGAAGTAGCTAACTTATAGATTGAAGTTCAGCCCCTTAGGGGTGAGACCTTCAGTCACAGTGATAGAGAGTTTGAGACTATCCCTTCATGGGGTAGGAGCTTTCCTCGTCTCCTCCTGGCTAGAAGGGAGACGTGCTCAGCCCCTCATGGGCTGAGACAATAAGCGAATCCAGAGAGGCCTCATCATTATCCGCAGGCCAGTACCATCCAGAAGCCAGGGATCTACCTTATCAACTGGAGCATACGCTGTAACGACACCAGCAATGGCTGCTATAATAAAGATCATCCTCACTTATACTTCTGGCTCTGCGGCAGTCTGTGTGGAGAGAGGTACAGTATTGGGAGTAAAGGACTATCATAGCGGGGATCGCCTTCGGCAATGCTGAAGCCACCTATGTCTGGAGGCACTATCACCAAGAAGTAAAGGACCAGTAGAATCTCCAGAGGCTTGTCCTGTCTTTCCCCCACAACATCGCAGGCATCTCATCTCTCTTGTACCATCACAGGTAATCAGCACTACAGTACACGTAACAGTAGCCTGGCCAAGATCTCCCAGGGTGGGGGGGAACATGCGCTACATATAAATAAATGAGGAAGTTGTTTTAAACATTATTGAGCTTTGAGCATTGATATCGCACGTGCGATTTTGCTATCACACCGCTTAGTCAATGATGTCATAATGCGGCACACCCCAGGGTACACATGGGCCACAATTTTGTCTCTGGAAGCACAGGACAGGTGAAGGGATCAGGTGGTGAGTTACTTTTTGTATTGAATGGACTATGGGGGTATTTATTAGCACAGCGTTTCCTAAAAGGGGTTCCGTGGAACCCTGGGGTTCCATGGGGCTGTCCCAGGGGTTCCACTATGGCTCTCCTCAACCTCCCCCTCCCCCCACAGTGGCTGTGGAGAGGGCGAGCAGCCACAGAGAGACAGACTGTTCCCTCCACTGAGGCTCGTGTGGGAAGCCCCGGCTCTGCGTGCTGCTCGGTCAGGGAAAATGCTGCTAGCGCAGCTGGCTGACCCGTGGCAAAAGCTGCCGGTGAAGAAAGTGGACAGCGAGGTGCGTGAGAAGGGAGCGCAAGGAGGGAGGGTAAGGAGGGTGCCGGTTACTGCGCGCGCCGGAGCAAAAGAGCAGTGACGGGAAAAGAGAGTGTGTGGGATAGCTACTTATAAGGAACGTGTATGGCAGTATAGAATGGTGTGAGTGAGCAGGGGAGGTGTATAGGAAGGAGTGAAGGGAAGTGTATGGGAGAGTATAGGAAGGAGTGGGGGAAGTGTATAGGAAGGAGTGAGGGAAAGTGTGTGGGAAAGTGTGTGTGTGTGTGTGTGTGTGTGTGTGTGTGTGTGTGTGTGTGTGTGTGTGTGTGTGTGTGTGTGTGTGTGTGTGTGTGTGTGTGTGTGTGTGTGTGTGTGTGTGTGTGTATATATATAATATGTATATATAATATATATTTGTATGTATAATTGTGAGGAGTGTGTGTGTGTGTGTGTGTGTGTATGTGTGTGCGTGTGTGTTGTATAGTAAAGGAGTAAAACATGTATTGTAGAGCAGCATTTCCCAAATGGGGGTCTTTTAAAAAACCCTGGTGTTCCATGAGGGAAAATTAAGTTTTCTGCAAAAAAATAAAACATTTAAAATTTGCAGCCGCCAGGAGGAACGGAGACACCAACACCACTGCAGGCTCATTTCCTCACCACACCATAATAATAAACAAAGATTCTGATGCTATAATTATCATTTAATTAAGAGTAAAACCTTGTCTTTTTTTCTCTGACGGGCACGTATACAGGGCGACTGCATTTATTTATGGGACATGAAAGAGGACAAAACGTGTACTTGCCTTCCCCTGGAAAAAAATTACTTTCAATTTAAAGATTTCATTTTTTTTTCCATATGCTACGCTAACATTTTTAAGGGGTTCCATTTTGTTGAACAAAATATAAAAGGGTTCCACAACTAAATTTAATTGGGAAACACTGTATTAGCACATGGATGAGCCTGTCTGAGGAAGGGGCTACGACAACAAAATGTTATCTGCTCCTGATATTATTTGAATACTTTTGATACTTTTGATATTTGATATTTTTGCAACAACTTTTACCTATGTGCTTTCCCTTGTTTACTTGTTTGTTATAGTGAAGGACAGCATAGAAAACAACAATGCTGCTGACATAGGACAAGTTATGTTTCATCGAAACCCATCTTCCAAAACAGCAATAAATGTATATTTAACATTTATATGTATGTAACCCTCCACATTTTAGCCATCAGACTAATGATTATTGCTATGATGGGGACCTGAGTCCCTATTGACAACTTGTTGGCCCCACATGGCCTACGGTCAGAAGGCGGGAAAAATACAGACACAGTATGCGGGTGATACAACAGGTTTACTGTACCACTAGCAAATCGGGCAACCTGTGACCCTCAGCGAAGATCACTACATACACTATACAATTATAACACAATCCCTAATAATGCTGCGCTGGTGTAAATCAGTGTCAGTGGTGCGTTAGCCACCCAATCCTGGGAATATTTGCTTTGTGATGGTGCCGGCACAGCATGGGAACTCGTTGTGTACTAACTGTTGCAGGTCTGTAATTTGAAAAGGGTGCTTCGGTACCACTATGCTTTGTAGCCGTTGAGGTTCCCCTCCAATGGCGCTGGAACCCTCGATCATGTCCTGACTGTAACCCACTACTCCTGCTGCCATGTGTACTCGTGCACACTCTAAAATCTTCAACCAAACCTGATAGAACTTGCACATCTCTGATCTCATGCCGGCCACCCCCTTTGCTAAATGCTTCTCTCCCTCTTAGTTCCACCTCTTCCACAGCTGTTATCATTGGCTGCTGTAATGTATTAATAGTCACATATCCATAGCACATTGAGTGGAACTTGCCAGGGGGCAGTGCGAGTGTGTGGATCTCATCACACAGGAGGTTACATGTATTATTGCTTTAGTATAATCTTTGTCAGTTTTTACATATATATGTTGCCACTATTCTTCCATCCAATATCCAGATGTAGTGGACCACAATATTGAGTCTAGGATGATGAACCTAACCATCACACATGCCCTTGTACATGCACCTGTCACTATTACTGGAAAACATTCTATAACTTTCACCCACCAAATTTTCTCTAATTTCCATCACTAGTTACTGTATGCATTGTAGTCCAAAAGCGAAAGCATAATCTACAGAACCTAATGATAGAAGTCTGGCGTAGCTTCTAACAATTCTGAGAGAACTGGAAAATCAAATAATTTCTCTGAAGTGACTGCAGCTACTGAAACATATAGATATCCAGCTTAACCCCATGGTTGGCATTGCAGGATGTAGCCAAATACACAGAAAATCTATACATGATGCTTACAGCCAACTTGGCGAGGTATGTAAGCCATCTGGAAATAGCAACATCTGTTCTGAAGTTATATATCTTTAGCAGAATTAATTGAAATGCACCCTCATCTTCCTTTCCTAGATACTGTTCTTTAAATTGACTCTCTAGGTATGAAGTTTCAAACAAATAGTTCAGACAGGATTACATTGGGTTCCAATCAGTGTTTATGATAAATGTGTTACTAGATGGAGAACAATATTTTCAGCTATCATAAAATATAGCTATATTTACATTTCAAAATGGTAATTCATTGGATTTCAACACATATCTTTCTGTGTCATGTGATACTAACTTTTTCGGAAAGTTGCCGCATATGTTGTTAAAATAGTATCTACTATACATTCTTCTGACAAAATATCATAGGTCAGGAAGGACTTGTTTCTAAAAAATTGAGCTGCAGTCACTCTCAACCCCATGGAAAGAGACCAAAGCAAATAGAGGTAAGAGGAGTGTAAGATGTGCAGAGGTATGACCAGGGAGACAGATTTGGGGAAATTAAATCATGGCTTTCATCCAGTCTGTCACTTTAAATAATACAGTTTAAGGAAACATAAAACTAAATAAACATCCTATCACGTTGTATGGGCTAACTCTCTTTCCCAGTCCCTATCTGCAGGGTTGGGAGGATAAGCCTCTTTCCAACCTATGAGCCCAAAGTCCAAAAAGGTACCTGTAAGCAGGGGCCCTTTATGTCCATCTCTGGGTCTAGGTTGGTGTCCGTTGAGGGGCCACCGTCTGGCAGGTTCCAGGGTCCGATGCACCCTGGAAGATAGGTCTAGGTCCTGTTGTCTTGCAGACAGCACAGTCCTTCTGTGCCCAAGACATTTTTTCTGTGAGTTTCTTTCTGGCAACACAGTTGTCTCTGTGCTCAAGAGATCTCCCCTGCAGTTCAAGCAGGAGGCTTTTCTACCTGTCTGATGATCCAGGTGGAGACTGGTTAATTATCTCTAGTTGCAATTAACCAGTTCCCTACTGGATTCCTCAGACCAATACAGGCGTTCTATTGAAGCCTGTTTAGACAGGGGTTTAGGCCCTGTTACAAGGAGCTACAGAAATCTACTGTACGTGGAGTAAGTCTTTTTGCCAGTGTAAATATGTCTGCATTAGCAGTGTATCAACCTAGATACAATATTTTTATCAGTAGGTCACACAGACCATTTAGCACTTCACTGAAGCAAGAGGATGTGTTAAAAGCTTATAATTATTCAGTTAAACATGAAAACATGCACATTAATAACTCTACACCAAATTATGTTTTACTTGTGACTTTTCAAGGGACAAGTCCATATCCCTGTATCAGTAAAATGTACGTTGAAGAGCATATACTTCCTCCTCAAAGTAAAATGTAGAGCCACAAATACAATGTATGTTAGGCAACAACTCTATTCTCCCCCTTCACGCTTCTTATGACAGCCAAAGGAGGGAATCTGAGAGTATACGACCAGCCAGTGCTGTGTGTATTCAATTGATGGTTGTAGTGTAAACTCTAATCACCATATTGTGTGTTTTTAGTTTGTCCAACGGAAATATTATGTTTAATTCAAACATTACTTTCCGTTGTGTTTGCATACTACAGTATACTAGGAGAATACCAGACAACGTTTTAGTGCAGAATTCTAAGCTACAATTTTTTAATTATATTTTATTGGATTATATGAAATACCAACAGAACATTTTAATCACAAGAATGAAGTAAAACGTTGCTGAGATAATATAGAAATGACATGTATACTGTCTTTGTAGTTAATGAAAAAGTAAACTAACAATATAGAGTATGTTTCAAAAATGTTAAATAATCATCTAAGTGTAAAATATATTGGACTTTAAAGGGGTAATATGGGAAAGGGGGAAAGGCATGTAATTTCTCAGAAACCAAGTAAATGGACATACATTGAATAGCCTAAAGAAAACAAACTATGGTAAAGTTGTGATTTAACACACGGACATCCCCTTATATACCATATCCATCTGAGGACATATCTTTACATTAATATACTATGTATGTACAGTATATATGGGATATATGGTATTGTCTTTGTATTTCACAGTATACTGTGCTGGCAAGATACAGGATATACAAATATGATTAATATTAATTGCTTGCTGAGCAACAATTATGGGAGTGCTATAAATACAGATTTTGCCAACACTGTGGAGAGCAATAAAATGTAATTGTTTCCAAGGAAAGCATTTATGAGACTCTAAATCATGAATCTAAACACTATTGAAATCTTAGTACCGAAAAAGCTTTTGGTAAATACTGAAACACATCTTTTCTAGATAAATAGCTATTGTTCACATATCTCACCATTCCATGCAAAATCTTGAAATACTTCTCTATAGAACCAAGTTCCCATGGAATTTAATGCAACTTAAAAAGTCTATTGATGGCTATGAACAGTGGAATTGTGCCTACAGTCTGGAGTAATTAGCCTTAGTTTTAGCTGCCAGCCTAAAATCTAGTTTAACTACCAATCAGCCTTCAGTTTCTTCCAGTAAGTGTGCAAATTATCCATTTACTTAATGTTATTACAATAATTATAAGAAAGAAAATAACTATTATAAAGGCTTAAAGATTAAAAAAAATCACTACTGGAGCAAGTAGTGGGGAATTGGTTTCCCTAATCCGGAGAAAGAAATTGAAAATCTTTGGCAATAATTTTCCCTTGTACTATGTACATATTTTAATAATGAGAAAATAGTATAATAGTTTGTTCTGTAGCTAGTACTATATGTCTTCATCCTTGAAAATATATTTTTGAGCTGAAATACTGGCAGTATAACATAATAATAGGCTGAACTTGTAACTCATTCTAGTGTCTGTCTTTGCTGGTACTATAATTTTCTTTAAAAGTTTCGTAATCTTTTGAAAATTTGTCCTGTTGTTGCAAAAAGTATAAAGTTGTCCTTGCACTCAGGATGGGGTCACGTGGAAGCCCTGCCTTCCATCCAGGTCCCACAAGGGGTTAATTCTCGGGTGGGCACAACATTGGGAGGGGTTTGTGTGGGAGATATAAAGGTTAGGGGCCCCTGTGGCAAGTCAAGATGGCTGCCTCCTCTAGCGTGTGGCATGCCCCAGCAGGGTTATTCGAACTTCTGGAGTGGGCCTGGTCGGAAAAGATCAGAATGGCTGTAGGCAGCACATTTTTGGAACTCCCATTTGTCAAGAGGACCCTCTGGAGTTTCTGATGTGAGGTGCATCCTCCTCACAAAGGTGTGCCTAACGGCAGACCGTCACAAAAAGATGGGGGCTTCTGGTGATGTGGGGGCTTTTCCCTCCTCAGAGGCCACTAATAAGCTGATCTGTGGGATCTGGAGAAGCCTCTGTTGGGGTTCCTGCTTGATGTCTGGAGTTCCTATATACTGGCTGTCTGGGCATGAAGCTCCCATAGTGAGGACAGAGACCAGAGCTACTGCTGGAAGGTGGGGGCCAGTCTCAGAGTAGCTAGACTTTCACACATCCAGAAGTTTAAGCTTTTGTCAGGGGAGGGGGTAGCAGGGGGAGATTGGGAGAACCAGGACCTTGGCAGGGGGTACATTTTGGTGAAGAGCTGGATTCATTTTTGGTACCTTTCTCCTATAGATTGTGGCTCTTCACTGGATGAACCAATGGCTGGTGGGCTTCAAGCATCTAGTCAGAGCACAGATGTCAGCGGGAAGCAATGGCCGTTAAAGGGGAAACTTGAGGACACCACTAGACAGTTAGTTCCCAAAACTTTCAACTATTGGGTGCAAGGTTGTGCCGGTCTGACAAGCATTATAGGCAAAAGAGATAGCACTAAGTATGCTTTGCTGTTTAAATACACGTACACCATCTGGGAAGTGTTTAGGGTTTTTGATGGCACCTCCATTGTGGTGATATGATGAGGCATTTTGACACAAAATAGTATTTAAACCACATGTGAATGGGGGTTATATGTATGGGGAGCTTTGGCTGTCTTTGATGATGCTGCAGCGTTCCTTCCCATCCATTCCCCAGCAGTCATCCGCTAGCCAGAGAGGTATATGCTGGCCTTTACTGGGGGTACATATAGATGGGGCGACTAGTGGATTTCGACATGATTGAACAAGATATATGTACTTTTTCATAATATAAAGATGGAAAAATGGGTTTGTTTTTTGTTTGACGTTGATATGCCTAGGAGTAAGCAGATCTGGATCACAGGAGATTCATTAGTCTTCTGGCACGTTTGCTGAGAGCAGGAGCAACTGTATGGCCATCAGCTTGGATTCCACCCAGATCAGGCCTGCATAACATGGATAGACAGGAGAGGTTTGTGATGGATTCAAGTGTTACCAGATTTGATGAGGCAGAAACAGTTATGTTTTCTCTCGGATATGGGTGGCAACAACTTGGGACAGAAGCGTTCAGTTGATCTTGTTCATGAAATAAAAAGGGATGTGGTAGGTGTTTTGTTGGCATTACCTGAGCTATACCTAATTTGGTCTGAAATTGTTCCGCAGTTGGTTCAACATGGTGAAACGGATTTCAGGCAAATGGAAAAATACCAAATCCGTATCAACAAGGCCATGGTAAGATTTTCAAAAGGTCTGGATGATAATCAGTACGGCACCCCAAATTATAGGAGGCCATACCAGAGTTGTTTTTACACCTGTCAGTTATAAGTAAAGATATATTTAACATTGGTCTTCAAGAAGGAATTGGGAGGGCAGACTCCTTGGGTGGGCTGAGAACAATTTAGAAGTAAATGTCCTCGTTTTGTGGTGGGGTTTAATCTACCAGACTGGGAGAGTCCAAGAGGTGTTAAGAAGTACTGGGTGGTAATTGCACCCTCATTGGTGCTGGGGCTAGGATTCTGCTATCCCTTATATTGGTTGCAACGGGACGCAGGAGCCAAGGCTAGGTGAATGGGCGGTGAATTACTGTCGGACTACCTGGAAGGGTATGTGGAAAGTTTGTAAAGGTAAGATTTAAATAAACCTGTGGCCTTGTTATTCCCTACGAGTATCGGTTTATTCCCTTTGGTGTTGAATAATGGGCACTTAGCTCACCATTTACATACAACACACATTTTATAAAGGTTTGTATTATCTTTTTTAGCACTGCCATTTGGAAACATATTTAAAAATTAAATATTAGTGCATAGGCCACTATAATTTAAAAATCATCTTCAACATTGGATCAACATTTAAAAAATATGACAATTAAAGAAAGATATACAACAATTATCTGTAATGTGCTTCTGGTACCTTCATCCCTGGTGAGGCTAGTTAAAAGAAAATTAACTGTAATGATGTGCTGCATGTGATGTAGCTATTATGATTAGGGAATAAGTCCAAAGGACTCAGTTTAACCAATAATCAGCTTTTATGTAAGCAAATAATCATTTAGAGGTACATAACAAAATAAATAGGGGGATTTATTGAAATCAAGCACATTCACCTTAATTATCTTTATTTTCTGTTGGAATTTCATTTCAAAAGTACTCACCAAAGAACATTATCAGTTTTTGCCCTCTAATGACCTTAGCAAGGTAATTTAGAGTAGGATAGATTTAGAATCCTTTATTTCAGCAATGGGTTATGTACTCAATTTGCCTAGCCTTTGTGTGACTTCCGATTCTTCTCTTGTAATAAACTAGGAAATACTGCAAGCCAGAAAAAAATAATTTAAAGACAAGAATTGCTTGATCTGGTAAAGAGAGGGAAAGTCTTGAAAGTTTGTCTTAAAAATATATTCTGTTAGTTTAAATAAAATATACTCCCGTCAGGCTAGGAAGAAATTCAAAATTGGATTTTAGCCAGGATTTGAAATTCATCTATTTTAGGGCAAGGATGATACAGTAGATGTATATATGTAATATTCTATAGTATATCACACAATTGTTTAAACTGTGTCACATGTTGTGTAAGCTTAAGAGCAATGTTTTAACTCACACAACAAAGTTATGTACTACAATAAAAAGAGGCATTCAAATGTTCTACTAAATGTTTGAGTTGCTGTGGTCGTATAAGCATTATACATATGTAACATATAGTCTTTTTTGATCCAATAATTCTTTATTTGACAGGAAACGACCTTGGTTGGCATGATTTTATTTTAGCAAATACCAACAATTGCAGCAAAAGTTCACAGCATATTACCCCATTCTACACTTGGTAAATGGTTATGTTAATACTCACCTTGATTCTAAGCTTTCATATTCTACAAACCAATTTAAAGATGAGACGCTAGCAATCAGAAAATTTCACAATATCAAACTGCTGGTGACATATTCCAGTAAAATAAAGTAATGGATGGTGAAATGTGAACCTTCTTTTTTTTGGGGGTGGGGGGAGAGATTTATTTAATGTATTCTTAAATACTACAGAATTTCTAACACTGCACAGTACATAGGAAGACTAAGACATGCAAACATGTATTGGATTAGCTGAATCAAGACATTTATTAGAGTATTTTTTATATTTTAAGTATTAACGCTTTATCTCAGTTACTGCAAATATGATATTTTAGTATCAGTACTCTGTACAGAATTAGATACAAGGTTGGTTATACAGAGGAATATAAGTATATTCCTTGGTAAGATTTTTTTTACAATAAATGTAAATTGGGAGGGGAAATGTCTTTTTCAAGAGCTTACAAACTACAGTGTGGTAATAAAATAATGATACAACGGAAGTGCATGTAAATGTTCATTGTATAAATGTTCCTTGGCAGGTATGTTTAAACTTGCATTTACAGTTGTGTGAAAAAGAAAGTACACCCTCTTTGAATTCTATGGTTTTACATATCAGGACATAGTTTGTTGTCTCCTGGGTGCTCGGGTTCGGCACATTGCGGATCGGGTAGACAGATTGTTGGAGGGGGGGGGGGGGTGCTGGGATTGACCCGGCGGTCTTGGTGCACGTTGGCACCAACTTGTTATTGTTATTATGTCCTGATGTAAAACCATAGAATTCAAAGAGGGTGTACTTTCTTTTTCACACAACTGTACATTTATTAAAGTAGGAAAATTAACGAAGTAGGCAGAGGTTCTAAATAACTTAGGACCAGATACATAGAGCTCCAATATGGACTTCACATGGCTTAACTTAAGTTACATATTTTCTTTGTTTTTTTGATTGTTTAACAAAACAAAATTAATTAAAACTTGTGACTAGTAAAATAAGACTCTCCCCTGCGTTAACAGAGCTTTGTGGATCTTGCTCTCTGAGTTAAGAAAGACTAGCTTGGTACAGGTGGAACTTTTGGTTCGGGCCATCTCTCTTTGTTGGTCCCGTATGGCATCCTCTCCCACGCAGCGGAGTCCCATCAACCAGATTTAATGGCCCATCGGATTAACACAGCGGGGGCCCCTGCGTTTGAATGGGACTCGCGCTGTGTAAATCCTACCGGGCTGCACCTATCTCTAAGAGACACGCACTAAGAGTGAGACTGAATCAGTCACTCTCCCTGAGCACCTCTAACAGGTGATCGCGGGGCATAAAAAATTGCACAACTTGCCCAATTTTTTTTATTATTTCATAACTGTGAGGTAGACAATCTCAAATGTATTGTCTGGAACAGGTCATATTGAATACAAGAAAGAGGTGGAGATAAAGATAAAATCCTGAAACAAAGAAAGCTGTACTGGATCTATGAGTTAGATACCAAGTAACCAAAGGTCTTAATGAGCAATTAGATCTTTTCCCATTTTTATGAGTTTATTTTTTATTAAATATTTTTAGGTTAATAAATCCTTGCATATGTAATTTTATGAATAATTGTATAAAATCTATATGTATTTTGTCAAGATTAACCCACTTCAGTCACTTATATATTACAATTGTAGAGATCAATGAATTTGGAATATCTTATAGATGGATTTCTATATTGATATCCAAATTTATAATTCACCCAATTGATTTGGATTTGGGTGTAGTTTGCCAATCCCTATAGTTGACAGAAGATGGTTTTAAACTAATGTGGATTCCAGTCAGGGCCGCCAACAGAAATCTTGGAGCCCAGGACAAATGCAAGGAGCAGGCCCCCCAACCCAATAGCACACCTACCATGAATTTTTTTTTTTGGGGGTGCAACTTTTACTTCAATGGCAGGGTTGCGAGCCCTATTTCACACCTCGCAAGCCCCCCCCCATTATACACCTCGCGACCCCCTCTATTTCCCTTCCTTTTCCCATGTATTTCTCTCCCCTCCATCTCACCTCTCACTCTAACCCCCTCCATCAATTACCCCACTCTCCCTCAATCCCTGCCCCCCGCCTCACATGTATTTCTCTCCCCTACTCCCTCTTTTCCTCACTCCCTCTCTCTCCCTTTCTCCTCTCCCCCCCTCTCCTCTTCCCATCCGTCAATTACACCACTGTCACTCAATTCCCTCCCCCTCACATAATTCTCCCCCACAAAATATATACCAAATAAAACCACCCCAATGCAAAAGAACTTCCCACCCCCAAATACATACAAAAAAATCCGCAACAACCAAATATATACAACCCCCCACCTCCTCAAATATATACAACCCCCCACCTCCCCAAATATACACAACCCCCCCACAAACACCCAAAATACATACAAAAGAAACCCCAACACCCCAATACATATAAAAAAGACCGCCAATACCTATTAAAAAAAAACAATACATATAAAAAAACAATGCATATATAAAAAGCCCCAATGCATATAAAAAAAGCCCCAAGACATATAAAAAAGCCCCCATTCCCTCTCAATACATATACAAAGACACCCCCAATACATATAAAAGACCCCCACTCCCCCCAATACATATTCAAAGACCCCCACTTCCCCTAAAGCATATAAAAAGACCCCCACTCCCCTAATGCATATAAAAAGACCCCCACTCCCCCAATACATATAAAAAGACCCCCACTTCCCCCAATACATATAAAAAGATCCCCACTCCCCCAATACATATAAAAGACCCCAACATCCACAAGTCCTTTGTGCCCATGCTACCCCACGTCCGCCGGTGTTTTCTCACATGTGAGTGAGTGTTATCATTTTTTTATTATTGTAATACATTATTCTTATACAAGCTGTGCTTGTCTGGTTTTTTTTCCCGTTTAGCTGTGTATACTATTTCATACATGTGACATATGCATACAAAGAATAGAATTACAAGATAAAATATGCATATATAACTTCAAGAGTAAATGAAGCCATTGTGTGCTTAATTTACAAAGATTTAGTGGTATAACTTAATGGATAAACAAAGATAATAATAATTTTCTTTAAATATAGGGTTAATACCCAGCAATTCAAATCAATTATATATTCACACAGTTGCTTATTACTGTACTGTAGTTGTTTCTACAGCATCATATTTTAATACATGTTGTGATTATGTATGTGTTTGCTGTAATCGATCTATTGTGTTGATCCAGACATTTTTTTTCATTAATTTATTTGAGATGTTAAATCTTTGTAAAATTGGAGCTGTTTGTCTTTGTAAATTAAGCACATTAAGGCTTCATTTATTCTTGGTTATACAGTATATGCATATTTTACTCTATACATTTCAATACCCATGAACTCTGTGATGGCAGATACAAAAGATGTGTTCAAAAAAGGTTGGATATCGTTTTAGAAAGAAAAGGTATACAGGGATATAACAAATAAGTAAACACGGGAAGAATGTTGATTCAGGGAGTAATCCGATTGCCAATTCTTGGAGTCAGGAAGGAATTTATTTTTCCCCTTATGAGATATTATTGGATGATACTGTATAACACTGGGGTTTTTTGTTTGCCTTCCTCTGGATCAATAAGGAAGTATAGATATAGGATAAAGTACCTGTCATCTAAATTTAACATAGGTTGAACTTGATGGATGCATGTCTTTCTTCAACCTACTGTAGCCATGCATAACAATGGTCTGTAGATGTCTCTCCTGCTGGCAGCAAAACCTGGTAAGTTACAGGAATGCCAGCAGTAATCATGGAGGTTTGCCCTCACAACCTGGTGAGGTGCCCTATGTATGGATGGGAGTGGCTACATGCTCTGAGTCCACAGTTAGTGACCTCAGAGATGTGCCTGCCTCCTGAGGTATATAAGGCACCGCACTCCCAAAAGTTAGTGTTGATGCTGCGAGGTGAAGTGCGGAGCAGCAAGTTCTGAGGTGGAATCAATGTGCCCACTAGTGCAGTAACTAGTGGCACTGTTCTATATCCAGCCAGAGAAGGCCAACTGTGTGCAGGGACCTGGTACAGGGGTGATCTCCCTGCGAGGGAGAGGGGATCCCACTCCATTGGGAGGGCGTACCTTTTAAAGGGGAGAACGGAGAAATGTGCGGCTGAAGCGGCTAACTGTGAGGGGCAGCTGGCCCATACCACATCATCAATAAAGATGACTTGTTCAACGAGACCCCCATGGTGTGAGTCTGAAATTACTCTCCAGGGGCAATCACCACCAAGAAGGAGTTCCTCATCAGGACCATCTCCCTGCGGACGCATAGATCCTGATGAGGTGGAGGCGCTGCACGTGATATAGGTAGGACTCGCATCCACTACCTCAGCTGCCTGTCTGGAGTGACAATCCCCTAATACCATCATGCGGGAGACTCAGGAGTCCTGTTGCCTACAGGTGCACCACCAGACACGACCATTTAATGGGGGCTGGTTAGACCACACGGACCAATATGAGATTGGGTGGGTCATACTAAAGTGAATACCTGTTACACTACTATGTAACTATATCTTGTCATTTTATTCTTTGTACATATATTTCACATGTACTGTATTGAATAGTATTCCATGTGTACTTGCTAGTACAGGATCATTCAAATGGTGCCCTATTGCCCTTCTATTAATCCATTCACCAATTAGATAGAACAGGGTTTTTATAGGCAGAGGAAGTGACACCCAACATCACTCCTGCAAAAGCTTTGCGAAGCAAAACGCATAGGGTTAATTTGCTGGACCTCAGACTAATCTCTGAGAACGTACAGCCAACAGCAAGTAGCAAATACCAGCGCCGTAGCCGCACAAGCGTGCAAACGTTGCCTGGCCACTGACGTCATCAGGCAGAGACAAATAGGAAGAGATCCGCAGGCGCTTCAACGGAGACCACGCTGGAAAGGGAACGCGGCATTCAGCATATGTGCACCATCTATTGGTGCCGGGATTGCCCTAACAATGCCTGCTTTTACTAGTAGGTTGTAAGTTGCTTTTTATTTATTACGTAATAAACACTTTTAACAATATCACTACAGTATGTTCTACTTTTTGAACTTTACTTTCTAGAATACTTTCCTTCAGAAGACTGGGTCGAAATCTCCCCGCGCCTACATACCCACTCATCACGTCTTATTAGAGACTTATTTTTTTAACGCAAGAAATCAATCTGCTAACTTATTTTCACATAGGTTCACAGCACAATACCACTGGGAGCGATCTCACTTGATAGTTCTCTTTCACTGATAGTGCTGAGGTCTTATTTTGTGTGCGTGTATATATATGTGTATATATACAGTAGCGACATTATTTATTCTTACACTTCCCGCACGGCAGGATGCGTGCGGGAAGCGTGGTGACGCGGCTTGTTGCGGCGCACTGTGACGTCACAGTCACGTGCGCGCCCGGCTTCCCCGGCTTCCCCGGCTTCCCCGGCTTCCCTGGAGTTTAAAGTGAGGTAAGCGGGGGTGCGGGGAAGCAGAGGGGCAGAGCAGGAGCTGGGTTCGGGGTCGGGAAGGGGGGCTAAAATGCACCCGAAGTGGAGGGGGGTGCGTGGAGGAAACGCGGCGGCGCGCCGTCTAGACTGGCGCCAGCTGGAGTAGATCCCGGCATGCCGCTGGCATTGGTAAGAATAAAGGATGCCGCTACTGTATATATATATATATATATATACATATATATATATATATGTTTATATATATATATACATAGTATATATACACACACACGGCTCCATAATGTCTGTACACTTTGTAATTGTTTGAAAGTGTACAAAATAATCTTGTTGCTTGTTTTCTAAAATATGACAGCCTGACATTTTCTTTAATTACAAGCCCTGATGTGTTTAATAGCATAAAATTGGCTTCCAACTCGACAGCTATCCCTTTTAAAATCAATGGTTAGACTCTAGGGCACCAGCTTGGTCATCAAGATCAATATTAGAAAAATATAGCCTGTCAAGACCTTTCAGCCTTTCATTGATTCTAATAGGGAACAGCTAGCAGATTGAGTAATGATATCAAGGCTCTGATCCAACAGACCTGGACTTCTCATTGATTTCAGCATAGGTAGATGCATCTTTGATGAATAGCAGAAGAATAATACAAACTTCTAAAACTAACAAGTTTACATTGGCAAATTACTGAGAAAGCTGTTTTATTTATTTCACAAGAAATTCTCACAAGGGAACCAGTGCAACTAACTGATTTCCCAAGCCCATCTGGATTGGCAGAATGGTTCGAAGATTGATAAAAAAACAGTAAACATTTCTCAACATAACCACGTCAAATTGCATTTGCCAGGTCTTTCTGTTAAGATGACTAATTGATTTATAAAGAGTTGTGACAGACTTGAGTATACTGGTTAACCAAAGATGAAGCTGACACTACCAATTATTTACATAACTTAATGTACAAAAATAAAAACAACCACTTGTACTGTATGTATGTATGACTTTATTTATATAGCGCCATTAATGCACATAGCGATTCGCAGCAGTAAAACACGTGACAATCATGCAAATAACAAATAATACAAATAGCACACCATGGTAACAAGTGCTTCAGATATAAAAGTAACATTAATGAAAAGGAGTCCCTGCTCCAAAGAGCTTACAATCTAATTGGTAGGTAGGAAAAACGTACAGAGACTATAGGAGGGTGTTCTGGTAAGTGCGTCGGCAAGGGGCCAAGGTGGATGTACTGTATGAGGTGTATTGTATCAGCCACGGAGCTACTAATATGCTTCGTTAAGCAGGTGTGTTTTGTATTATTTGTATTTGAACCAAAAAAAACAGAGGGCTCTGGGTCACACTAATATGTCCTGGCATAAGTACATAAAACATATATTTTTGTTTTGTGATTGTTTTGTTTAACAAAAGTACAGTGATTAAAATGTTTGCTAAAGTGGATATGGGTCTTTGTCATGTCACCATGGCAAACAGGAACACAATGACAGCACTGAATGACAATTTCTTCATAAGGATAATTAGTGCAAACCTACAGTACTGTAGGTTTGTAACTGAAAACAATTTACAATTAGTTGTAAATAATATAGATGGACTTTTGCCTCCAAATACTTGTCAGCTTCTGTGAAATAGGTGACCTAAAATTTAATTACTTACTTTTTTAACTAGGGCTTGAGTTATGATTTCCTCACAAAAAAAAATCTCACAATTTCGTAGACCAAATTGATTTCCAATATTTGTATGCATTCTGTAGAATTTGCAATTAAATTGGTGATCTGGAACATCAAGGTAAAGTTAGATTTGAGAGAGAAAGATGTGCGGTGGCGACCGGTGTTATTGCATACTCTTAAACTAAGGAAGGTGAATGTCAATTTTTAAACCCAAACTATTAATATCACCGGCTGTGAAAAAATGCCACATTTGCAGAGAATTCACATTAAAAAATGTGCCTATCTCTGCAATTGAATGCTTTTCAAAGTAACCTTTTTCGGTCCATTTTGACATATTTCCCAATTAAACACATTAGGATAGATCAACAGAGTTCCTTTAGGACTTCTACATCTCGTTTACTACTAACAGTGATCTTCAAATCACCCTAAAGAAGTGATAAGTGCTTTTTTTCAGCCATAACTAAGCCCCCGTGTTACTATAATGGACGTTAGGGCTAATGATATGAAAAAGAGGTGTGGACCACCTCCTCTCATATCTACAGCAGGCCGTTAAAGTTAATATGTGCCTTAACGCTATGTTATTTTAGGTCATGGTTACACCTAACACCTGGTAGCAGAACGTTGTTTGGCCTTGCCCAGAGTTCTGAAGTGGGCAAATTTGGCTTCCTTATTGCCTTAGTAATATAACAAATCAAAGTGAATACCCTGGACTAGATCAAAACTTCTAGCCAAAACCAGTGTATTAATCCCTAAAAACCATAGTGGCCATGAAGGCATGGATTATGCCTGCCTTCATGTCACTAAAGTAACCAAGGGGGTTATAGAAACCCTAGAAATACCCTAGCTACTGTACTACCCATTGTATGCTATAGCAGTACAACGTCTTCTTTCTACAGATGTTGCTGCAACTTCCGGCCTTTTGTTTGGCCAAATCTGTGATGTCATAATTAAATCTTGTGGTACAGAAACCAATTCGATTGGTTGCTGTACCATGTGATGCTATTACCAGTCTTTTGCGACAGCCGTGACCCCCCTATAAAAGACAAAAATAACCAATGCTACATCCAATGTGACAAACTACATAGTTAAATATCCAATGTTAGTATTCTCATGAGTAAGGGCCATTTAGTTAAACCCTTTAGTGTTAGGAGCCTAAAGCCACTTCATGGCATGACCAGTATGCAGGTCCTAACACTGCCTGTGAATATTCTCATTTACCTCTGCAGTGGAGGGGGAAGGGTCTCAATTGAACTGTCCTGCAAAGGTACATGGAAAACACTGCTACATAAAATATGGGGTAGGGTGATCTTAAACCCTAGGAGGAGGGGCTACTAACCTCCAAATAACTGATACCAGTTGAAAATTAAAATGAATAAACACACAATTCCAGCAAGCTCTAACCCCAGAACCCACCACATCATATATATATATATATATATTTGTATCTAAAGGAGGGCTACTGGGCGTCACCAAACAAAAAAAAACAAAAATACCCAGTGCTACAAACAATGTGACAAAAAATTCTGGGGTTAGCGCTTGCTGGGATTGTGTGTTTATTAATTTTAATTTCCTGGGCCAGGACTTTCACAAAAGACCATAAATTGCAGCAGAGGCCACATTCGTGGTCAAGAAAGAAGACGTCTACAGCTGCACATAGAAAGAAGAAAATACGTTTTTCAAAGAAATACATACAGATGAATATTCAAGCAACAGAGGATCAAGGGCATCATTCAAGATTGTTGCCAGGCAATGGATGGCCCCAGATTACCTTTGACTTTATCTTGGTTTTTTTTGCCATCAGAATTGTGGATTAATTTAAGTTTGCTGGTTTTTATGATTTTTATTTTTGTTATGGTCTTTGGCCTAAAGGCCTTTGGAATGTTTTGTTAAGGGGGGCTCATTGCCCGAAAGATGGAGGCTGTCAAATATGTATTTGTGGCTACCTGGGCACTCCTTGAGAGAACCTAGGTAGGCCCACTGACACTGAATCAGTAATTTTTAACCATGTGTAGCCATGGCTGGTTCTGGCTATACTTCTGCCCCCTTGTCATGTAAATCCTGTTAGCTGCAGGCTGTGGCAGGCTGTCATCTTGAATTTTCCCCATATTCAGGCATCCTCCCCGAGTGACAAGGGTGGAGGTGGAACTTGGTCTGTGTGCAGCCAATCGGGGTGCAGACCTTCTGCCCTCCCCTTCTGCACTAGGGAGGAAGCCATTTCAAAATATAGTCAGTCCAAGTCTCTCCCTTAAGGGAGTGAATCGTGCCTGATCCCCCGCAGGGGGGCTGAAGAGAATCCCAAGCAGGCTTGGGAGGCATCAATTCTGCCAGGAGGCCTAGGCACCATCCATAAGCCTGGGGGCTTGAGACAGCATACTACCTCTGTGTATAACATCTGCAGTTGAGGAATAAAGAAGCCCTTTCGCTTTATATACCCCTGCCTGAGTCTACAGTCTATTGGGTAGGGTATGCTTGATGACTTTCACAGTGGGGATTATCTCCAGCCACACTGGAGCCTGCTGTGAATGGAGGAGCTAGCACCAGAGAAGAACACAGCCTGATGAGAACCGAAAGCCTGTCCTTTTCCCCCATACCAATGCAGACCCAGAGCATCTCCTGGAACCTAACAGGTATGAAGCACCATGACACTAGTAGTAAAGTCCAGATCTCCCAGAGAGGGGGGGGGGGGGGGGTAAGCAGTGCTACAGCTGGTGAGAGATACCGGAGCATCTCTCTATCATAGTGACTATAAGCAGGCAGCGTTCCAGCTCGTCTTGAGTTGGTTCCAGCTCAGGAACCGTCTCTGGTACCATCTCTCTAGAACCGGAGCACACAGGCCCACTGGAGCATCGTCTAGGGCAGTGGTGCGCAAACTGGGGGGTGCGCAGGGGGAATGGGAGATTCTTCTGGGGGAGCGCGGGCGGTTGCAGAGGCCCCGCGCTCTTCCCCGAGGCATTTAATTTAATGCCGGGGGATCGCGTGAGGCCCCTGCAACACTCTACTTTCCTTGTTTCAGTCGGCTGTGTGGCGTGTCGTCATGGCAATGCGGTGTCAAATGACGCTGAGGGGACATGTGACGGGATGTCATGTGTCAAATTACAACGCAGGTCACGTGGCCTGACTTCACATGACCCTACAGCGTCATTTGACATGGATGCAAATAGGGGGGGCGCCGTACCAGGGCAAGCTAGACAGGGAGGCGCAGCTGGAAAAGTTTGAGCTCCCCAGCTCTATGGCACACGGGCCCACTGGAACCTCCATCGCTGAGGTAGTTGTTGCCTCGGCCGCCCAGGTCGACAGGTCGGCTGCATCTTTGGCTCCGAAGGCCGAAAGCTGCATCAGCACCGGCTTAGGAAGGAGGCCCCACACCGCGGACACATTGGGATCAGGCTGACATCCCCGCCGGGGAAGTCACACCGAGGACAGATGCACTTGAGGTCGTATTTTCCCTCATCTTCCACTACTAGGAAGCCTCCTGGCATCCTGTAGTGGGTAAAATTGCAGCTCGCCATTTCTAGACTTTGCTTGACACACAAGGGCAAGAGTGCTGTTAGCTTAGCTCCCTGCTCCTTGCAAGCTCCGAATAATTGATGGTGTGGTCGGCAACACCCGATCTTTCCCCTAGATTAGGCAGTCTTTCTGGATTGGTTACCACAGTGTCCCCTCCCTCTGGTGGAGTTTAGAGTAGGGGCACCCTGAAGTAGGGCGTGACTTCGGGTCCGCTCTGAGCCAGTCAAAGTGGGTGGTCGCGGCTCCATCGTTCGCGCCGAGCCTCTGCAGAACTGTGCAGAGAGAAAGCGTGCAATTCTTCTGCAAAAGATACATGCGGTCTCCAGTTTATGTGGGAACGCCATCTTGGGAAGCATGGTCCATGCGATGCCTTCAATTGTAAGGGAACCGCTATTTTAAATGCATTAAAGTACAGGACCACGCGGTCCACACGATTCCTACGAGAATCCACTCTTCTTAAGCCACAATAGCACATGGTTTTAGCTGACTACTGAGTGTAGAGATACCACAGGCAAGGCAAAGCTCTTTCCTAGTATGCTGCACTCGATCACAGTCCATAGTGAGTACTCCTGTGGCTCCCTGTGCATCGATGGCTTGTGATATCCTGGTAGCTTTTCCAGCAGAGGTTCATGGCAACTGCAGATCAGGCACCCCTCCTAAGACACTACCTAGCGATACCTTACGCCACCCTGCTGCGGCACTGACATTGCAGACTCTCTTCAAGGGTTTCTAGGGCCCTGCCAGCCAAAACACCCCCTTTAGGCATCGTACACCTGCCGGCCCTCAGAAAGACTCAGAACCAGCAATAGCCCTCTTTCTTAACACAGCTCGCCCTGTAGGTTGGCATAGGCTGCAGCTCCCTGGCGGGGAAGTTGAGCACCTGTTATGGTATGTAGGAGTTCCCTGGACACTACACCTAACTTCCCTCTTTCTCAGCACTCATTCTGGAAGCATACCTCATAGCTTGCTGCTTTGCTTAGCTGAAAGCCTGTCCTGATGTTCAGCAGCACCTCCAAATGTAAAGCTGTTTCACCCACCATCTGGGAGATTCTGCCATTACATAGGGTGTAGTGCACTACCTGTTGGCTCACAGGATGCTGAGTGGTCCGCCGATGGTTGCAGGGACGTCTGGACAGGCTTCTGGGGTACATCACTGGTCTCTATCTCTGACAGTATAGCACCTCCATCTGCTGCAGGCTCCAGATGTATGAAGGCAATTCTCCTGCAGAAGAACTACTCCACTCCCCCCAGAAAGATTGCACACTAGGCAATGATTAACCAATGAAGGTATGATTAACTGGAACCGGTTTATTCCTATGCTTCATCACAGTAGCACACAGGCTTCTGCCCAATACAGCTCACATAGGTCTTCAACCTCTGGATGGTCCCTGGACATCCACTTCAGGCCAAGGGCACCTGAAGCACTCCTTACTCTTCCCTGACCCTCTAGCAGAGCCAGGGGAACGGTAGAGAACACTGATTACATTTAGAAGTGTAGCCCCCTAAGTACAAGGAAGGAAGGTACCAGGTCTGAACCCAGACTTCTGCAGAACACAGGCCTACTCCCACCTCCTCCTCTGTCACTCGAGAGCTGCTTATGTGGGAGAACCCAGGATTGGTCCTGTCACTACCTGCACTGTTACCAGGGCTTACATGACAGGGAGGGCAGACTGGTAGCCAAAACCAGGCATGGCTACACATACAGTACATACATACATACATACACTGCCGCATTAGCAAGTGAGGGCCCTAATGGGCATTGTTTTTGGTTATATTTAGCTCTGTGGATCTTCATTAAACTCAGGGATGCTAACGTTCATTAACTATTTAGATAATTTGACGATAATTGCTCTGATTTGACAGAGCTTTGTGGGAAATGCTAAAAATATCCTGACTCAGATTCAACAGCAAATTATTCCGACACCTAAGCACTGGGCCTGCAGCGTATCTCTCTAAACCAGTTGCTTCCTTATGAATTTTATACACACTACTTTGTTCAATCCTGTTACCTATTTTTTTATATGTTTTCGTAAAAGTGGATAAAAAGGAGGAGGAACTGGCCTTTGTGAGATCATAATACTGAATAATATTAATTATTGAATTATTGAATTAATATTAATGTTGAAATGATAAAATGCATTACCATGACTTTCAATCCAGTGAACTGTATAATGTACAGACAATTCTATGATGGCTATTTCTGATAACCCCACTAAAGCAAGATTGATGCAATAGGTGGTGCAGAAAACACCAGAATTATCAAAGATAAGTCAGAAAGTAATAGGCTTGATTGTATTTTATATCTCTTTATATAGTGTAAATCGTGTACTGCAGGGGAGCGCAAACTTTTGGAGCTGCACCCCCTGCCTACACCCCCCAGTGCTCGCGTCCCCCTTAACTTTTTTGCTGGCGTCATATGACGTCACGGAGTCATGGCGACACGTCATATGAAACCTCTGAATCTCGGTAAGTTGAGTTGCAGAGGCCTAACGCGGTCCCCCGGCATTGAATTAAAATGCCTTGGGGAAGAGCGCGGGCCTCTGCAACCGCCACACACCCACCCCCCCCAGAAACATCTTGCGGCCCCCCTCAGGGGTGCACCCCTCAGTTTGCGCACCCGTGGTGTACTTTATGCAAGATGATACAGGGAAGAATACACAAAAAGTGCATCTACTATATATTTGTGAAATCACTGTATGTCTGCGTCCCAAGGGTCAATCGCATTGGACCTTGGGCCTGTCACTCCTGCTCAGGCCATGCCCGCCCCCGCACAACTCTCATTGGCCTACGTCCAACACCAATGCCACACTGTCCCACCCCTCACTGACTCTCATTGGCCTGCGTCCAATGCCCGCCCCCGCACACCTCTCATTGGCCTGCGTCCCACCCCTCACTGACTCTCATTGGCCTGCGTCCAATGCCCGCCCCCGCACACCTCTCATTGGCCTGCGTCCCACCCCTCACTGACTCTCATTGGCCTGCGTCCAATGCCCGCCCCCGCACACCTCTCATTGGCCTGCGTCCAACACCAATGCCCTAATACTTCCACACTGTCCCACCCCTCACGCTTTGCTTTTGCAACACCTAATCCTCTAATCCTCAACCTGCTCTGGGGCCACGCTTCACAGCTATCAAAACCTTCACGTCTGCTACCACAGACTGCCGAATCAGGTACAGCAGTGTTTCCCAAACTGTGCGCCGCGGCGCCCTGGTGCGCCGCGGCTTGGCTAGAGAGGCGCCGCGATCAGGGCCGCCAGCAGCGGGAAACAAGGGCTGCTAGCTCATTTAAAAAAAAAAAAAAAAAAAAACCTCTGAGGGGAAGCAGAGGAGCGGTCACGTGACCGCTCCCATCCAATGGGGCTGCAGCCTGCCCGGCATTGCAACTGCAGAGCCACCAGACAGCAGCAGCACCAAGGTGTGTGTGTGTGTGTGTGTGTGTGTGTGTGTGTGTGTGTGTGTGTGTGTGTGTGTGTGTGTGTGTGTGTGTGTGTGTGTGTGT
Organism: Ascaphus truei; assembly: GCF_040206685.1. Taxonomy (NCBI): domain Eukaryota; kingdom Metazoa; phylum Chordata; class Amphibia; order Anura; family Ascaphidae; genus Ascaphus; species Ascaphus truei. The sequence continues at coordinate 392,670,430 of NC_134485.1, forward strand.
GTGTGTGTGAAAAACGGGCTGCAGGGTGTGTGTGTGTGTGTGTGTGTGTGTGAAAAACGGGCTGCAGGGTGTGTGTGTGTGTGTGTGTGTGTGAGAGAAAAACGGGCTGCAGGGTGTGTGTGAAAAACGGGCTGCAGGGTGTGTGTGTGTGTGTGTGTGTGTGTGTGTTGTGTGTGTGTGTGTGTGTGTGTGTGAAAAACGGGCTGCAGGGGTGTGTGTGTGTGTGTGTGTGTGTGTGTGTGTGTGTGTGTGTGTGTGTGTGTGTGTGTGTGTGTGAAAAACGGGCTGCAGGGTGTGTGTGTGTGTGTATATATGTGTGGTGTGTGTGTATATATGTGTGGTGTGTGTGTGTGTGTATATATGTGTATATGTGTGTGTATGTGTGGTGTGTATATATATATATATATATGTGTATATATATATATATATATATATAATGTGTGGTGTGTATATATGTATGTGTGGTGTGTATATCTACTATATATTTCTGAAATGTCTGTATGTTTGTCTGCATGCCCTGTGTCCCTAGGGCCAATCGCATTGCACCTTTGGCCTGTCACTCCACCTCAACACTGTCCCACCCCTCACTGACTCTCATTGGCCTTTGGCCAACACCACTGCCACACTGTCCTACCCCTCACCCACTGTCCCACCCCTCACTGACTCTCATTGGCCTTTGGCCAACACCACTGCCACATTGTCCCACCCCTCAGTGACCTTTGGGAATGCTTCTAAGCACCTAACACTCACCACACTGCCTCTTACAAACACTCCCCTCCACCACCACCCCCCCAACCTCATGCACCCCCCTCCACCATCACCCCCCCCAACCTCATGCACACTACAAACGCACGCCACAGCTCTCCCGCTACTGCAGCCCATCACCAACCCCCCTCACCCAAACATACAACGCACGATGCTCCATCACCCCCCCCCCCTCACACCAACAGCAAACGCACGCTGCTGAACATACAACGCACGATGCTCCATCACATCCCCCCCCCCTCACCCGAACATCCCCGGAGCACACCCAAAACTACCCCACCCCCCTCACCCATACATCCACCGCACGATGCTCCTCCGGAGCCCCTCACCCCCCCCCCACCATCCACCGCACGATGCTGCTCCGGAGCCCCTCACCCCCCCCCCACTCACCCGAACATCCACCGCACGATGCTGCTCCGGAGCCCCTCACCCCCCTCCTCACCCTCTGTCCGCCCCCCCCCCCCTTTCCTGGCCGCTGGCCCGCAACAACGGAACTACCCCCTATCACCACTCCGCGGGACCTCAACATCACCCGCTCTCCCGGAGCACCCTCTCCCCCGGTGCTCCCCCCCTCCCCCCCCCCAGAGCACCCTCTCTCCCGGTGCTCACCCGCTCCCCCGGTGCTCCCCCCCTCTCCCCCCCCCAGAGCACCCTCCCCCCCCCCCCCCCAGAGCACCCTCTCTCCCGGTGCTCACCCGCTCTCCCGGTGCTCACCCCCCCCCCAGAGCACGCTATCGCCGCTCTCACCTTCAGGCCTAGAGGCCGCGCCCCCAACTCCCCATCCCCGCGCGCGCTGCTCCGGCTCTCAGGCCTAGCTGTCTCTGTCGGGAGCTGCACGGGCCGCGGCCCACACACCCCCTCACCTGAGCGTCTCAGCTCCGCATCGCCGGGGGGAACCGCCGAGGAACACGAGGAGGAGCGCGGCCCGGTGCGAGGTAAGTAACCGCACGGGAAGAGATCTTTCACCCCCGGCCCGGCCCTTCACCCCACCCGGCGCTTCACCCCACCCGGCCTGGCGCTTCACCCGGCCCGGCGCTTCACCCCCCCCCCCCGCCCTGGCCCTTCACCCCCCCCCCCGCCCTGGCCCTTCACCCCCCCCCCCGCCCTGGCCCTTCACCCCCCCCCGCCCTGGCCCTTCACCCCCCCCCCCTGGCCCTTCACCCGCCCTGGCCCTTCACCCGGCCCTGCCCTTCACCCCCCCCCTGCCCTTCACCCCCCCCCCCTGCCCTTCACCCCCCCCCCGGCCCTTCACCCCCCCCCGGCCCTGCCCTTCACCCCTGCCCTTCGCTCCCGCCCTTCGCCCCCACCCTCCCTGCCCTTCGCTCCCACCCTCCCTGCCCTTCGCTCCCTGCCCTTCGCCCCCACCCTCCCTGCCCTTCGCCCCCACCCTCCCTGCCCTTCGCCCCCACCCTCCCTGCCCTACACACGTACACACACTTACACACACGTATACACACGTACACACACGTATACACACGTACACACACACGTATATACACAAACACGTAGGCACATGTATACACACACATGTAGACACACACGCGTAGACACACACACGTACACATACACACGCAGGCACACGTAGACACGCAGGCACACGTAGACACGCAGGCACACGTAGACACGCAGGCACACGCAGGCACACGTAGACACGCAGGCACACGTAGACACGCAGGCACACGCAGGCACGCAGGCACACGCAGACACGCAGGCACACGCAGACACACGTAGACACGCAGGCACACGTAGACACGCAGGCACACGTAGACACGCAGGCACACGTAGACGCAGGCACACGTAGACGCAGGCACACGTAGACACGCAGGCACACGTAGACACGCAGGCACACGTAGACACGCAGGCACACGTAGACACACGTAGACACGCAGACACACGCAGACACGTACACACACGTATACGTAGACACACACGCACGTGTACACACACACACACACATGTGTACACACACACACACGTGTACACACACACACACGTGTACACACACGTGTACACACACGTGTACACACACACACGTGTACACACACACACGTGTACACACGTGTACACACACACACACACACGTGTACACACACACGTGTACACACACACACACACACGTGTACACACACACACACGTGTACACACACACACACACACACGTGTACACACACACACACGTGTACACACACACACACGTGTACACACACACACACACACGTGTACACACACACGTGTACACACACACACACGTGTACACACACGTGTACACACACACGTGTACACACGTGTACACACACACACACACGTGTACACACACACACACACGTGTACACACACACACACACGTGTACACACACACACACGTGTACACACACACACACGTGTACACACACACACACGTGTACACACACACACACATGTGTACACACACACACGTGTACACACACACACGTGTACACACACACACACACACGTGTACAAACACACACACGTGTACACACACACGTGTACACACACACACGTGTACACACACACACACACGTGTACACACACACACACACGTGTACACACACACGTGTACACACACACACGTGTACACACACACACACACACACACACACGTGTACACACACACACACACACACACACACACGTGTACACACACACACACGTGTACACACACACACGTGTACACACACACACACACACGTGTACACACACACACACACACGTGTACACACACACACACGTGTACACACACACACACACACGTGTACACACACACACACACACACACACACGTGTACACACACACACACGTGTACACACACACACGTGTACACACACACACACGTGTACACACACACACACACACACGTGTACACACACACGTGTACACACACACACGTGTACACACACACACACGTGTACACACACACACACGTGTACACACACACACGTGTACACACACACACGTGTACACACACACACGTGTACAAACACACACACGTGTACACACACACGTGTACACACACACACGTGTACACACACACACACGTGTACACACACACACACACACGTGTACACACACACGTGTACACACACACACACGTGTACACACACACACACACACACACACGTGTACACACACACGTGTACACACACACACACGTGTACACACACACACACACGTGTACACACACACACACACACGTGTACACACACACACACGTGTACACACACACACACACACGTGTACACACACACACACACGTGTACACACACACGTGTACACACACACACACACACACACACACACACGTGTACACACACACGTGTACACACACACGTGTACACACACACACACGTGTACACACACACGTGTACACACACACACACACGTGTACACACACACACGTGTACACACACACACACGTGTACACACACACACACACGTGTACACACACACACACACGTGTACACACACACACACGTGTACACACACACACACACGTGTACACACACACACACACACACACACGTGTACACACACACACACGTGTACACACACACACACGTGTATACACACACACACGTGTATACACACACACATGTACACACACACACACACGTGTACACACACACACACACGTGTACACACACACACACACACACGTGTACACACACACACACACACGTGTACACACACACATGTGTATACACACACACGTGTATACACACACACACACGTGTATACACACACACACACGTGTATACACACACACGTGTATACACACACACGCACGTGTATACACACACACACACGTGTATACACACACACGTGTATACACACACACACACACACACGTGTATACACACACACACGTATATACACACACATACACTATCCCCAGCACCACCACATCAGCACACCGGTATCCCATGCCCCCTCCCCCCCCCCCCCCCAGCACACTGGCATTCTCGGCTCCCCACCATTCCCAGCCCCCATCAACACCATCAGCACCCACACATTGGCACCTTCGCACCTCCCCATCGGCACACCCACATCCGCACCCCCACATCAGCAACAAACCCTCCCAAATCAGCACACCGATACAATCACCATCAGTACAGCCACAGCAGCAGTACCACCGCACACTGCCATGGGCCGCGTGGACCACTCCCACCCAAATGCCACCCCCACACCACAAACATCCCGGGCAACGCCGGGTCTCTCAGCTAGTAACGTATAAAAGTTGAGTAAGCGACAGCAGTCCCAGCCCCATATAAATTAAATCTATCTTGGGTATTAGGAAAAATACAGCCATAGGAGTACATGGTGTATATTTTGTACAGTAAGTGATGATGATAAATATGCAGCGAGGTCATGTTACCGTGCTATTGAAATGTTTGATTATAATGGTGATTTTTCAGGTGGGTCTTGAAGATGGGAACGGGTGGAGCTTTAAAGGGAAAGAGTTTCAAAGGCAGAGGGTGTTATGAAAAAAATATTCCAGATAGGACAGAACCAAAAGAAATGTGTGGAACAGAGAGAAGATAGCCATGAGAGGAGATAGCCATGAGAGAAGATCAGGAGGTGTGCAGGTACATAAGGGGTTATTCATTAAACTGTGATAGTTTCAATGGAGGCACTTTTGCACAGAACTCCCATTAGCCCCTATGGGAGTTTCATTGCAATACTGCTCTATTCAGCACTTTCACTGTTTAATGAATAACCCACACAAATGGAAGATAAGAGCAGAAATATAGTGAAGGGTAGAGGAAGGAAGAACCTTGAAAGAGAGGAGGAGAATGGTATTCTGTAGCTTATACAGAATTTAGTAGGAAGTCGGCCAAGAAATCTAAAGATGCAATTCCTCCTATGACCAAAGTAAACTCATTTCAATGACTATTTGTACCCAAATCTAAAACCTATAAATATTCTTTTATTTAAATTAAGACTCAGGAGGGGTTTGATTTCCCCGGGCTGCTCCCTTCTGTGTGATATCACTGTGTGATCAGCACGTGCTTGTACAGCCAGAGTCACTCTTCCCCACCTCCCCTTAACTGTATTGGTCTCTGATAATCACTGGGTGGGATAAAGGTAAAGAGAACACTTGATTGACAAACACTTCCTCATTCAGAAGTCCCTAAGAAATTAAACTGGAAGACAATGTGGGATTGCACCTTTTAAGAGAGAAGCAGAAGCAGATCTACAAGAAAGTTTTTTGTACTGTACAGTAATTCTAGCCAGTAAATAGTATTGTATAAAATGTACGGTGGAGAGCGTTAAGGTAGGAAGTCCCAATGACAAAATTGCAGTAGTCAAGACCCAAGAGAATCTGGGCATATATTAGAGCAGTGTTTCCCAACCCCAGTCTTCAGGGATCCCCAACAGGTCAGGTCTTAAAGATTTCCCTGCTCCAGCACAGGTGGGTCAATCAGTGGCTCAGTCATTTGACTGCTATCATTTGACTGCTATCATTGCTCAGTCATTTGACTGAGCCACCTGTGCTGGAGCAGGGATATCCTTAAGAACTGACCTGTTGGGGTCCCCTGAGGACTGGAGTTGGGAAACACTGTATTAGAGTGATAGCGGTAATATAACCGGAATGTACAGATTCTGGTAATGTTAGGAGGAAGAAATGTCAAGACTTAGAAACAGTGTGAATAGCAGTAGAAGTAGTCTATTGCCACACCCAGCAGTATGCTTGCGAGACAGAGCAGATTGTAGTATTATCAAAAGTGATAGATAAAGTGGCAATAGGCCCAGGCTTAGGTGGACTCAAAACCAGCTTAGTCTTGACCAACATACAGTAACTTATTTAATGTGTGGTTGAAACCTATCCCAGCTTCATATTGCAAAGCCAGTATAACCATCCTCATACTGATGAGACACAAAAGGTCGAAACAGCTGTTGGTGGGTAGTGTCTATGCAATTCTTTAACCCAGGCTATGCTGAAACTCTATGTAATATGGCAGGTCTATGCTTATATGCTTATAGAGGCTGGCTGCAGTGGATGCACTGTATGCTTAGAGATAATGATGAAAAGCAGGATTGCAGACCTGTCTGAGACATGTGAATGTGTTCACAAGTGATCTTTTTATATGCAATGAACACTAACTTAGATTAATATTGCCAATAGGAATTCTGGGATTCAAGATTAGATACCAGGTGTAAATGCTGCAGTGGCTAACTATATTTGTATGTCATCAGCATAAAGGTGATACTTAAAGCCATGGATGTTAATATGGTCAAATATAGAGAAAAGAGGGGAGAACCCTGAACAGAGACCTGAGGTGCCCCTACAGAAAGATTCACCAAATAGGGACAGGTATTGGGTGGTATCAGGTTGATGAGCAAAGAAAGACAAAAAAGAGTGTACAATAGTAGATCTGGTACTTTTGTTTATTTATAAATGTTCCCAGTTTTGTTGCCAGGAGACTTTGATCGACAACCTCTAATAAATGCTGTGAGTGATGCCATAGAGAGAAAACAAGTTTGCCCACATGATAAGAGCGTACATATAAGATGGTTTCATTTTGAGTATCATATCATGTGTTGTCACATATTTTGTTGATGTTATATAATCTTTTTAGTCTCCTATAAATTGTTGGTTATAATAAGATCATGCTACAGTAGTGTGGAAACTTTTGATGTATCTAGAAACATTTGAAGAAACATTGACACAAAGGGGTCTATAGATGTAGCAAGAGAATTGTCTCTGGCACCGGGCAAGCTGCAGACCCGAAACCCAAAGCACCGGCACCGGAGGGTTAACGCTACAGGATGTCCGATCCAGAAGCATGGACCTCCGCATGAGTGTCACCGTGGCAGAGACTGTAGCCATGAATTTTTGCCTTTCCAGCCTTGGCTCTGGAGTCAGTAAGTCTTCAATGTTGGCCCACATTAAATACTGGAACCTTCACCATCAAGCATAATTTAAAAATGGCTTGTTGATTGAACATTCACTTATCTTTCCCTCTTCTTCACAAGCCCCTGAAATATTAGGCTGTATCTCCGGCAACGGAGGATTTAATCAGCAATCCAATTCCTGGGTTATTCAAGTATATGTACATCTGAAGTAGGTCCTGTTGTCCATGTAGGTATCATTCCATGACATTGAAAACAATGAAAAAATATATACTAATAGCCTAAGTATAAAGTCATGAGAACACGTTAATTGTCCCCTTTTTTTTTGTAACGCATGCCCCTTGTAACGTACTGTATCATTAGTACTTTTACAAAGATTAACCATTTTCCTTTAAACATTTGATAGATAAATATAACAAGACTATTTCTTATTTTTGTGTGCTCTAGAGCCATTTGGTAGCCTTATAATGTGCCTGTGGCTTTCAAACAGGAAGATACCTGATAAAAAATGTCTCAACACCTACACCAATATGCTGGTGAAAGTTTTATAATTCCTTTGAAGGGTTTCCGCAACATTGATCTTTTTGCAATCACAGCCTGATTCAGATCTTTCGTGTATTTGCATTCTCCCTTCTCACCTGCATTTCCAGTACCATGAATAAATCATCAGAACAGATGGTGGAAGATTATCAATAAAAGGCGTTGTTAGCCTCAGTGTGAATCTACTATGCTCAGTCAACATGCCTTTATAAGCCACCTGCTCATGTATTGCATTCAAAACAACTTTTACACAACATATATAGTATTTGTCATAATATGGCTGAATTTGTTATTTCCAAATACTGTAGAGCATCCTCTATGTTATTATGGAATACATTAAAAGAATTGGTGTAATTCCTAGTTTTGGAAATACCAACTGTGACACAAACACATGATTTTAAAAAATTTTGAGGAAGCAAAATATCTGTATTAATACAAGACTGCATATGTATGTAATTAAATAATATACCATCCGGTTGACAATTGTGACAACTATCAAAATGCTTCTGTGGTTTGTGACTATACAGCCAAATAAGATATAGCAAGACTTACTGTCTCCTGAGCCGCGGCTGAAAAAGCTTAAAGCTGCAGCTCCTGAGATAAAGCTGCTGAAATCGCACTGTGAGGGGGCCCATGCTTCTAGATCAAACCTCCCACAGCGATAATCCACTGACACCAACAACTTTGAGGAACAATATAATGTACAGAGGTGGGGGCGGGGGGGGTGACTGTGTTATGAATGTTATACGTTGATTTGAGGTTAATGAATTAGCTATTTTAAATATAGAGATTGGAAAAAAATATTCTATAAAAAGCTTTTTGGACTCTTCGGAATTAGAAGTATCATTGTGCCATATTTCTTTTTATAAATACAGTAGATCCAAATGATGCATTATATGCCATGAGATAACATTGAAAATCAAGGTTGCAGACCTGTCTGAGATGTCAATGTGCTCACAGGTGACATTTTAATGTGCTTTATGTTATACTGTATGGTAGATGGCTTTTGTCACTTTTTTACCGACCATAACATATAAGGTGTGGGTCAAACCTTTCCCAGCTTCAAATTCCAAAGCCTGTATAGCTATTCTCTCACTGATGAGACCCAAAATGTTGAAACAGCTGCCTGCGGGTAGGTTTACTGGTTGTGACTTTAACCCAAGCTGTGCTGAAAAGCTGTGTAACATGGCAGGCATTCGCTTATAGGGGTCCATGCAAAATGGATTTGAAGCAAAGGATGATAATGTGTGCTAATTTGCATGTCATTTCCCAGAGTCCCTTGCTGCAGTGGAAGCATTGTACGCTAAGAGATAATGGGGGAAAAGCAGGGTTGCAGACCTCTGACATGTGAATGTGTTCGAAAGTTATATTTTAATTCACAAATATATCCAAACTCCTCAATTAAAATCAAATAATAAAGCCTTGTGTACAAGTTCAGCAGTTCGTGTAAAAATTGTAAAATGTTCTATTAACATCATGGTTAATAGAAGCATTTGATTCAGAAACAGATTTCTATTTATTTTAGATTCAGTGTGATTTGAACATTTACATTTGCAACGTGGTTGTAAGACTGTTATCATTAAAGTTTTTCATTGTCTGTTGCTTATATTGTTTTGTAATATATACTTCTTTTGTTGCATTAATTATTTTTGTTTTCTGTAAAACTGTAATATGTTATTTTGTATGATGTTTTATCTTGGACACATTGGATATCGCCTGTGCGGTATTTGACTTTAATGGAAGAGCAGATTCATTGTACTGTAGTTTGTGAAACCTTTTAGAACATTAGAGTTCTTCACAGATAAAATTATAATGTTCAGAGCTTTCAAAATCTCATAGGTTTCTTTTGTAAGTGTACTGTGGCAACAGAGTTAGGCTGCGGCCAGAGTGATGTTGAGTGGGTGCTCGCACTCAGCACGATCAAACACATTGCTACAATGCCCATGAGCGCATGGCACTCAGCTGCTTGCATAGACAAGTGAATTTGTTTCTGGCGCGTCACGTGAACGGTTCGCCCAATGCGAAGCAGCTCCATGATGTAATGGCCGTGCCCCCCGACACCCCCCAACCCCCCTCCCCGAGTACACAGCTGGCTGGCCACAATTTCCCCAAGCAAAATGAGTGCCGAGCCCGTCGCGCCAGCGTGCTCTCATTCATCATGGCCGCAGCCTTAGAAGGAAAAATATGTCTTTATGTTATGAGTAGGAATGAAGAGGGAGTCTCCAAGAAGAGTGGTGAGAGGAGGAACATAAATGAGCTTTTCCTTCCAAGTGTTTTGCCACAGAACTTGTATGGAAGAAACAAATGAGGTTTCCAAAGCAGTGTACACTATAATTTCATTTATGAAGAACTTTAATGGTGATCTGCTAAATGTATCTGCTCTGATTCAGGGCTAATATGTGGTCTGGGAGAACGGTAAGGAGCACTATGGACACAAGCTAAAGGGCACCACACTTCCCAAAGGCAGCGTCCACGCTAACGCTGAGCGGGCGGCACTTGCGAGATTACTTATTGCAATATTAATCCTCTCATCCCCGCTCACGCGGCACATGTGCGCGGGCACATAAGCTCTCCCAAGCCCGGTGCTTGGGGAGACAGTTGAATTTGATTTTGGAGTGCAGGGCATGGTCACATGACCCTGCTCTGACCAATGGGGGGAGAGAGGCAGTATAGGCTAAGCGTAGAGAGGTGGAAGGGGGGAAGGGGAGAGAGGTGGAAGCACAGGCTCCGGTTACAAAGTCATTTATTGCCGAGAATCTGCCTGGGGTCACTAAGGCATTGTAGGTAGATCCAAGTCCGTATTATAGAGTCAGTGAAGCAGGGGGCATTTACCGAAAACAAGTTACTTTGAAGTTACTAACTGTAAGACCCAGTACTGTACTGTGATGGCACACAGACACGCACACACAGACACACAGCCCTGATCCAACCAATGACATGCCCCCTCCCTTAATAGCCACGCCCCCCGCTTCTGCTTTAAAATTATTGCAGGACAGCTGGTGACATCACCGCTCTCTAGTATGAGCAAGCTCAGCGGCAGCGTTGACGCAGCCTTAAAAATGTGAATGCTTTTTATCCATCACAAAGGACATTTATCACCTGAGATCGACTCCAAAAGACTGTTCATGGTCCCAAGGTACAACAAGGAATCCGGCCGCTCCTCCTTCTCTTACCATGCACCTCACAACTGGAACAACATTACAGAGAATCTCAAAACTGCCTTCAGTATAAGTAATTTCAAGACTAATGCTTTCTCACATTTTAATCTGGTCTGTAACTGTTACATACGCCTATATATCTATAACGGTTCATGAAATGTCTTTAAATATAATATATAACCCTGCTCATTTAATTTATCTATGTATTGTTATCATAACTGTGCCTAGGACATACTTGTAAACGAGAGGTAACTTTCAATGTATTACTTCCTGGTAAAACATCATATAAATAAAATACTAGAACTTTTGCCTCCCTCTAATGCAAACCCTATGCCTGACCTCGCTTACGATAGATAATTCCACTATCCACCTAATACCACAAGCCGGATATCTAATTTCTATCTCTCTCCTATATACCACACATTCAGTACCTCCCCAATCCCTCATGCCACTTCTATCTCCAAAGCATTGCAAAAATGTGCTGCGTACTCAGCATGAAATCTACAGAACTTCTAATGCACTCTCAATATCCTGACCGAACTAATGTAATCTGCTCCTAGTCAGTCTCTCCCTCTTTCAACTCAAGTTCATCCTACAGTAAATGCTGCTACCAGGCTCATCTACCTCACCAACTATTCTCTGTCTGCTGTTTCACCTGGCAAATTCCTACACTGACTACTCGGCAGAATCAAATTAATGTTCTCTATGAACCAGCCTCTCTACATTTCCCATCTAGTCCCCAAGTACTCTCCAAAACGCAGTTTTGGCACGGCTCATGACCTACAGTATGCCTCTCCTCCTCCGTCATTGTTTCCTCACATTTCCACCTATAGAAATTCTCTTGGGCTCTACTATAATTGAGAAACTCCTTAACCCACAGCATCAGCCTCTCCCACACAGCTTCAAGACCCACCTCTTTAAAAATATCAACCCAACTCCCTACTGACTAGTCTACTGTTAATACCATGCTGAGTGGCATTATACCCTTCCTATCCTTGTGTCTTCACTCTCCCCTTCCCTTTAGATTGTAAGCCTCTTGGAGTGGGGAAATCATTAACTATTGTTTCATTATACTTTAAATTGTATGTTTTTAATGTTTTGTACTTGTCTTATCTATTTATTTTGACTACGCTATGGAACAGGTGCCAATAAATAAAATAGGATAATAATAACTACTTGAATGGAAGTTAACACATTATGTGTTACTGACTTGTCCCAATATTGAATAGGGAGTAAGAAGAAGAATTATATTTCTAACAAACATACTGTAGCTAAATCTGGTTGTATGTTATTGCTATTGGTAAAAAATGAGTAACTTGTATAATAAGGCATGCAGGGGTTGGTAAGAACCAACCAGGTATAGCGTATTGACAGCATGTATTGCTACAGACAGCGTACACGTGCCATACTACTGTACATTGTTTGCGATAGAAGAGAATATAATAGATTTTAAAAAATGTCATTTCAAAATGGTTAAAACATGTCAAATGTAAATCTCAATCAACTGATTAAGGAAAAAATGGTGTGTTCTGCACACATCATGCCTCATGCACTGATAGCGGGATTTAAGAATGTTCAGTATATATGGATATTACATAGTTACCTGAAAAATAAATCAGATCTATAGGCTATATGAGAGGCTTATCTAAACAAATATGTATACACATTGCATACACACTATATAATCTACAGAGAAGTTTCAAATAAATGTTTCAGTCATATGCACTACTTTGCTGCCATTAAAAAGAGTTGCAATTCTAATTGCTAATGTGCATGAAGGTACTACAGAAGCATTTGCAATATGCTGAATATCTTGGGAATTAACAGATCTGCAGCATGATGAGTACTGTATAATCGGATACTAAAAATGTTAACATATTGTTGACTACTGCAGTGTACTGTTTTCCAAAGCAATTAAGATACATTCTGCTACATATGTTATAAAAGTCTGCATCACCAAATGGATGGTTCGGCTAAAGTTCAACCCTTCTAGAAACATAGAGTTTGACAGAAGAATAAAACGACTTGGCCAACTAAAATCTGCCCATTTTCCCATCTGCTGTAAACTCTCAGACCTTATTTTTGTTTCATATTAGGACAGCCTTATGTCTGTCCCAAGAATCTTTTAATTCCCGTACGGTTTGACCCTTACAATCCCTGTTGGGAGGCTATTCCATTAATCTATCACCCTTTCTGTGGAAAAGTACTTCCTCACATATCCCCCTTAGCCTGTGAAACCGTCAGCTTTAGGGCATGTCATCTTGCTTTTGCACTTCTCTTTCTCTGAAATACTCTTCGCTCTTGTACTTTATTCAAAACCCTTTAAGTATTTGAAAGTTTCGATCATAACCCGCTTTCCCTTTTACCCTCTAAGCTGTACATAATAAGGTCCCTTAGCCTTCCCTAATAAATCTTATGCTGTAGGTCAGGAATACACAAACTGGGGGGGCGTGAATTTTTTTTTGGGGGGAGGTTACAGAGGCCCCGCGCTCTTCCCGAAGTCATTTAAATTAAATGCTGGGGAAGTGGCGAAGGCCTTTGTAACTTCTCTTACCTTGGCTCTGGCGGTGTGAGGCGATGGCAACATGGTGTCAAATGACGCAGCGGGGTCACTTGATGCTGTGTTGCCATGTCAATGTGACGTCAGAACTCCAGAGACAAGGTAAGGAAGGGGTGGGCCCGAGTAGGGGGGGAGAGCCGGCAGGGGGGCGCTGGGGAAAAAATTTGCGCTACACCGCAATCACCATTTTAGTAGTCATTATTTGTACATTCTCCAATTCTGCACAATTTCTTTCCGGAAATATGATCTCCACAATTGAACACAGTACTTTAGGTGAGGACTCACCAATGATCTATTAAGTGGCATCTCCCCCCACCCCCTCTATACTGATAATATCGTGTCCTATACCAGCGGTGCGCGGACTGGGGGGCATGCCCACCGAGATTTTTTTTGGGGGTGCGGCTTTTTGCCGAGGTCCCGCGCTCTTCCCCGGGGCATTTAAATGAAATGCCTGGGGACCGTGCGAGGCCTCTGCAACTCTACTTACCGAGGTTCAGCTGGCTTCGGGACGCATGACCATGGCAACGCGGCGTCAAATTACGCAGTGGGTCATGTGACGTCACACGACCCCTCAGCATCATTTGATGCCATTCGAGGTAAGGGGTGGGGGGTGCAGGAACGGAGGGAGCAAGGCATGGGGGCACAGCAAAATAAGTTTGCGTGCCCCTGTCCTATACAACCTGACATTCTACTAGCATTCCCGCATTGCTTTGTCACATTGCTTCACCAGTTTTTCCATTCATTTCCCCACTACAGACATCAGGCTCACTGGCGTCTGGTTATCTGCCTTTTTATCTACGTTTATTTGACAATGAATGCAGGGATTCAGGGAATGCATAGATTATTATGCTGACTATTGGATAGTTAGAAATTAACTATCCTGAATATGTTAAAGAACCAAAATTAAAGCCAAAGTTAAAGCCATTCCCAGTTCAATCAATCAATTAGGTTAGTGTTTGACTAGAACTTAGACCCATTTCATTGTCTATATTCAAATCTGTCCATGTACCAATAAACAAGTGTGTGAATGCAAGGGACATTGACTAAGCCATTTTTTTTTCTTGTTCTGATAAATGCAGCAGTTCTATACATTTATGGCAGTTAGGCAGTTATCTAAGCTGCCGATCAATCCATTCTTCCGTGATCGATCTGGAAAATCCTGCTTCCCAGTGCACCCAATATGGCCGCCGATTTCAAAAGAGGAAATGCTCTGACTTCCTAAATAGTTGCTGTAGCAACCCAAGGATGTTTAATACATAAGCATTAAAAAGGGCATAAAGAGTGAAAACAATGCAGTCAGTATTATCTAATACTACACAACTAATTTATCAAAACAAAAAACACATAGGATTTTGAAAGTAATGATTATTTAAATACAGAATTGCACAACTCAGCAGCTAGAGGGCAAAACAATTCAAGGCAGACATCTTAAATGTCACTTCAATTGTCATGTATTTAAGCAATTTAAGAGGTCTATATCTATATAAGGGGTCTATATACCAAAGGCCCCTGTCTTCAAAACCATGGAAAAAAGGACCTGATTAATAAAAAATATATTTAAAAATAAATAGATGTCACTGTTTCCAATAGGATTTTTTTCATGTGATAAAGCTGGTTCAATTATGTTGTGCTGGTTTTGACTCCATGTTACAAGCTGGAGTGTTTGATAAATAGATTCTAAAGGGGCTAATGCAATAAAGACCAAAGTGTCCGTCAATGTGGATTGTAAGCCACAAATGGCCCACACCAGCTGTTTTAGTCTTCAGTGTAGTAGTATTTTAAAAGTGAGTGAACAGTTTAATTCATTATAGGGTTAAAATGTGCTAAATGTATTTGGTTTAAAGTGTTTAAACTACAGTCACATTTAAAACTCCTGAGATTTCAATTTTAAGGGACATAGAATCACCTTAAACTTTGGTGTTAAAAACGGTGAGGAAAGGGAAAGCATTTTTATTTTTGTTTTTCACACTTCTTTTGTAAGATCTGAACAGAATTTCCCATTTCCTGTCTCTCAGAGAAATCAATAGGCTTTTTGCTTGAAAAAAAGCTGCTTGCCAATTATTTTATGTATAGTAATGTAATTGGCTCTGTTTTTATTCATGGTAAATATGTATAGTATATCTGCCACAAGCCTATTATATTTTGTTAATATTGTGGGCATCATTTAAATTAAAAAAATAAACATAGTTAGAAATGTAATCCCAGTGGCATAAGCACAGCTCAGCTAGTGTAATGTATCCCAGTGCTGTCTGGAAGACAGAAGTGTGACTGTGAATGTGACGCCTCTCTCCACAGTCTCTCATTTTAACAGTGTTTACATGGTGAGACAGAAGTGATTTTTAGAAATCTCCAGAAACATAATTACAAGCACTAAAACATTTGAATGAATCTGGTAGTTTTCACATTTGTCTACTTATTTCCTGCAGTACAGATGGTGCGAGCATTGCCTTCTAATTTGATACAGGCCTTCAGTAAACAACATAGTGCTAAGCATACAGATGCAGCTGACGTTATTGCACCCGGTAACGTGCTGCATTATGGTGACACTGCTTAGTTATTTATCCCTAGTGCTATTGAAAACATTGATAGAGGAGATACCATAACATGTGTTATTGAATACATGACTTTGTGCGTTAACTTGTGCTAACAGGGGTACAGTAATAACTTGGGATGGGCACTTTCACTGGTGGTTTCGGTCCTTACTATGTTAATGTTTTCGTTTTGGATGTGTTTTTGTTCGAAAACGTTGTATTTAGGTTTTGATTTTGCTTTTTCCAAAACACAATTTGTTTTGGTTTTTAAAAAAAAATTAAGGGGCGGGGGACAAACTTTTCCCTCCCCACAATCTGAACTTTTGTGCTGATCTTTAATATACAATTGTTCTATGTATATATATATATACAGTATGTATGTATGTATATTTATTCATAAAATGTTTTACAGGAAGTAATACATTGAGAGTTACCTCTCGTTTTCAGTTATGTCCTGGGCACAGAGTTATGATGACAAATACATGGTTACAAATACATAGCTACATAAGTGAACAGGGTATACATTATATACAGGACATTGCATACACAGTTAAAGATAATATATATTATAGGCGTATGTAACTGTTACAGACCAGATTAAAATGTGAGACAGCTTAAGGCCGCGCGTATAGTGCCCGCGACCAGTGACGCGACGGGACTGGTGACATCACCCTAGCAAAAGTTATATTTCGCTTTGCGGCGGCGCGGGCGTACTGGCATTTGATTTGTCCAGGGGCTGTCACATGAGGCGACAGCCCTTGAAAAATCATATATTACCAGCTTCCAAAGTTCGCAACGCAACGTCGCTCCGTCGTATTGTCGCCGTCGCGCTTATTATAAGAGCACGCGGCAGCGGCAATGTATTTGTTTTTGGGCGACGTCGCCCGTTGCGGGCCTTAGTTTTGAAAAAACTTAAACTGGTGGTGGCAGTGAGAGAGTTTCTGGTAGAGTCCGGGAGAGTCTCCGGTAGATTGTTCCAGTTTTGGGGTGCACAGTAAGAGAAGGAGGAGTGGCCGGATACTTTGCTAAACCTTGGGACCATGAACAGTCTTTTGGAGTCAGATCTCAGATGATAAGTGCTGCGTGTGGTAGGGATGAGGAAATTGTTCAGATAGGCGGGTAGCTTGCCCAGAAAGTATTTGAAGGCAAGACATGAAAGATGAACTTTGCGCCTAGACTCGTGTGATGACCAATTTAGCTCTTTGAGCATTTCGCAAGGATGTGTGGGGCCCCAGAACTGAGCCTTGCGGGACACCAGAGGTGATATCCAAGGGGTTGGAGTTAGTGCCTGAGATAGACACATGTTGGGATCTACCCGATAGGTAGGAATGAATCCAGTTTAAAGCATGCTTCCCTATTCCAGAGCACTGGAGTTTGTTTAGCAAGATAACATGATCAACAGTATCAAAAGCCTTTGCAAAATCTAGGAACATTGCACCAGTGAGTTGTCTCAGTTCCATGCCACACTGGATCCCATTGCAAACTTTTAGGAGGGTAGTTATGGTGGAGTGTTTGGGGTGAAAGCCAGATTGGAATTGGCTTGGGAAATTTGTCTTGGTATAGTAATCGCTTATATATGTATATAATAATAATAATAATTGTATGTTCTTGTATTGCGCTGCTAGTTTTACGTAGCGCTTTACAGAGACATTTTTTTTTGCCGAAACAGTCCCTGCCCCATAGAGCTTACAATCTATGTTTTTGGTGCCTGAGGCACAGGGAGATAAAGTGACTTGCCCAAGGTCACAAGGAGCTGACACTGGGAATTGAGCCATATTCCCTGCTTCAAACTCAGTGCCAGTGCTACTCACTGAGCCACTTCTTCTCCCATATACATATGTATGTATAAATATTAGCAATAGTTCACTGATGAACTCCAAGAACATACAAATTAGAAAATTCAGGGGGCAGCTGCAGTATATCCGAGGTGCGCAGCTGGGCATTGTATGCACAATAATAAGTATACAGTAGGCATTTCTCTTAAATGGAAAGCAGTTTATTTATCCTTTTTTCCAGTTCCCATGGAACCTTTCTCAGGGGTTTGAAAACAGCACAACAACACCAGTTAAGTATCCTCTCCTGAATAATCATGAGGCCCCACACAGCTTCAAGTGTCTCCCACACACGTAGTCCCCTCCAAACAAAAAAAGGCAAATAAGTCAAAACAAAACAAATACAAATAGACGAAACGCAGTGATGGCAACATTGTGGGATATTAAAAACATAACATTATCACCGGATCGGAACTAGCAAACATAGTCCTACAGTAGAATACATCATTATGTTTAATAAACAATGAAACAAGTCTACCAGCGCATGAACATATCATTTGGACAACCCAGGAACATCACCATGTCAGCAGCAGTCATGATATACTTCATATTGAGATGCTGACGTGGCAAAGGCATCATTTTGGTACAAAAGGATTGCCACCATAGTGCTTATTTAATTGGATATCTGATATTCCATTAAATGAGTACGGGATAGTAGCAAGTTCCTAAGAAGCTAATTATATCCCTGTGCTAGCCGACCCAGTAAGGGCAGTGTCAGCGCATCCACAGGATCAGTCAGTTGGTGGGAGCACAGCAGATTGGCGACAATCAGTGTAATCCTCTGATGATTGGCAGATCAACAGCAATTAATAAGTGACAGATCACATGTCGGCAGACCCAGCAAGGGTAGAGGAAATGTATCCACCCTGGGCTATAGTGAATAAGCGACCGATCACATGTATGGGCCTGGGAAAAGTATAAATACATATCCACTCAAGATTGATAACTGCAGTGAGGGACTCTGAGCAGATCCCTGTCTGCCTGCCATGGCAAACTTAGATTTGAGCCAATATTAAGTGGGGACTGTACAGATCCCTCTACTAAAAGCAAAAAAATCATCAACAGTCTTTAGATTGAGCACCAGTTAATCAACGAGATATAGTAGATGTGTATAAGTACTGTAGGTCGCTGGCTAAGTTCTTCCTTCACCTAAACTTGGCTGTATAGAATGTCTAAGTGCAGAGCAGTTGTAATATTTAGGGACCTTTCTTTAAAAATAGATTTTAAAACTAAACACTGATGTACTTCATGTGTTCATAAAAGAAAGTATGATACTGTATGGTTCAGATTTTGAAATACTGTATGTTGAGGAACTTTTGTGTGATAAGTGGACCCAGTCCTACAGAATATACAGTACTGTACATTCTTATATAGAGAAGGCCTGTAAAAGTGGTATACAGTTGAGTATGGCAATATTATTGATCTTTAAGGCATACCTTACCTGATACCTGTCTACAAGAGTTAATTTTGGAATTGAAATTGGAGGTGAAGATTGGAGGAAGATCTGGACTCTGCATTACAACTTTGCCACTGTGAGACATTAACTTTTAAAATCTGTGATTATTTTATTTGTACACTTTTATCCTCCAGTACCTTGGAACTCTCTCCTCCTGCATCTCACTATGCCCTCTTTGTTTATTTTTCTGTTTACTGTTTCCTCACTCCTTTGTGAGCAGTTCTGTTCTCTACAACATCCCCACTCCACACTGCACCATTATTTATACACCTCTCTCCCAACAACTTCTTTACCCCTCAATAAAAAACACCCACACAAATCCTCTATTCACACCCTCTATCTACTCCTTCCTGCTGCTAGGGATCTCCCCTAAGCCTGAAGCCAGACAAACACACCTGATCTCACTCATGCCTCCCTGCCACCTCTTCCCCTGTAAATGGTGTAAATTAACCTTTTCATTTAACACTGACTTTCCTTAAATTTTACCCCACCAATCAAGCATCCCAATAGCCTGCACTCATGGCTATTGTCCCACACTCAGTCACTCCCACCACCCATTTTGACCAAGCACAGCCATCTACAGGACTTATTCCCTCACCTGCTGTCTCTGTGTAAGTTTCCCATTAAACCTCTTAGATTGTAAGCTCTTCGGGGCAGGGATTTCCTTTCCTATTGTCTGATTTTGCTGCACTTATTGTATAATTATAATTCCCTGTACTGTATTCTTTGTGAAGCGCTGAGTACACTTTTGGCGCTATATAAATAAAGACATACAATACAATATAATTTCCTTCTAAATTTCCAAATTGACTTTAATCTTGGAAAAATATTTGCAAAGTTTGCCATTTTCACAAAATGTTTTTGTGAAAAAAATATCAGCAAATGTTGCCCGAAGCCCCAAATTATGTAGGGACAATGCACAGCTCGTCTTTTGCATACCATTAACTACATAAATACAGGGTTAACTTTATGAAAATAGCATACAACTGGCCAACACTTTTCTGCATGTATTTTGATACTGTATGTATATTCGCATAAGTATAATTAAATATTATAGTTGCATACCCATTAAAAAAAAAACAAGCAATCCATAGAGAAAACAAAATGATGTGATGTTCTGTGCATAATTTTTCCTTTGAAATACAATTACTACAATAATAGTGTAGATGACAGGAGCTAAAATATAACCAAAGCATTTGAAATAAAGAAGGTTTCTGTCTGTGAATTGTTTCTACTGTTATAAACAGAACACTCCATTTTTAATCATACAGTATGAATATAAACCTTTTATGTACATTTATTACATAAGACAGAACTTCAATCTCAAGATGTTTCAAGGTGTTTGATAACACGATTAAAATATGCTCCTTTGTTTTACCGTAGTATGAGTTCAATAGAAGTGCTGTCATCCATGTAATGCCCATCTGCTTTCAAATGTTTTATATTGCATAAATGAGGTACAGAAGACTTACCAACAATTGAACTGTAAAAGAGAAAACAGATTTATCCCAGATGTTCAGAGTTTTTTTTGTATTGTTTTAAATCCCTTCACTGTTGGAAAGTTAAAGGAAATATTACAGGTTTCACTTAGATTTAGTTATCACTCCATCAAAATAATGTTGCACTTGCATAATTTGCTTGCAACTACATTTTTAATAATTAAAAAAAAAACCCTCACTGGTAGAAGTTCCCGTAATACCTTCACTGTAATATATATGTAACCCCCTTTCCCTATGACTAAGGGAAACTGCAGGCGATCACACATGCTGCTGTACCTGTGAGGCTTACAGGAAGCCAAAGCCTCTGATCTTGGGGAGCCTGGGATTCTATCTCTCGCTGTGCAGCGCCTCCACCTATGAGGATCCCAGAGTAGGCGGGATTGACTCCTCATAAGAAACCATGCTCACTAATAATAATACAACCATTGTATATAAACACACTTTAATCATACATGATATAATGACACCAACATAACAATACCCTGCAATACATAACAATAATAATGGAGGTTCCCCCAAAGTATTGAGGGTGCCCTGGATACCTGTAACCCGAGGTCCACAAAGCAGATCCCACCCAAAGTGTGTGAGAAGGCAGTGCAACCCCAATTGTGAACCGTCGGTGCACGTGTGATACCTGCCTTGGTACTCCAGTACGCATGGAGCAGCTTTCTGAATTACGCTGAAGCAGGTCCCATGCAGCAGGGCCTCCGACACCAATCCCCTCTTGCCTAATGGTCCAGATCCTCCACGTGGTGTGAGCTCCAGCTGGAGTGTCTCACACAAAGTCCTGGGTCAGGTGTGGTCGCGCTACAGAGAAATCCCTATGGCTATGGGCAGTCCCTCACACTCAACTGTAGTGACGGGGTCTGGCCAAGGCCTAAGGGGGAGAGTTCTGGCCTAGTCCAGGAAGCTACTGCTCCCTGGACACTACATTCTGTAGCTGTCTCCTCTCCTCGGCTCCTCTGCAACTGAGTACTCTGGCTCCTGGTCCCAGAGGATATCCTCCTCAGTACCCTCTGTTACGGCGCAACTTCCTAACACCCTTGGCGCCATCCGCAAGATGGCCGCTGTGCTCCCCAGTCCACACACATGCGGCGCCATTCCCAAGATGGCCATCGCTCCTGCCGACACTGTGCATGCGCGCCATCCGCAAAATGGCCACCCCCCCACAATCTCCCTGATTGTGCGGAGCTCCACCAACCGGCTGAGCAGCGAAGCAGTTCCCCCTCACCGGAAAGGAGGGGGACTCTGCTACATAACAAAACACCAAAAAGAAGCCTCATAGGAAAAAAAAGCTGAAACCTTCATTATTAAGGAGCTCACATTCAAGGAATGTGTCAAAAGTAACACATTTTTAACCTTACATCACAAGTTCACAAAAGCAATGATGAAAAAGTACCGGTGCGTTCAAAGCTCTATACACTTCTAATCAGGATATAGTTGATCATTACCAAATTCAGATATATGTGTCAGTGGCTCCCTCTTATATATTTATACAGATGTAGCCATTATTGCATCCATATATTAAATAGCGCAGAAGACCCGCCCTCTTCTCATATGAGGCTGATTGAAAACATTGAGTGCATCTCCCACTGATGCATTGTGTACAGTATGTTCGTCCCGCTGCAGCGCTTCAGCGGTTGCAATAACATTGACTGCATCTGTACATCTATTTGGTCGTGATCAGCTGTATACTGTGATTTCGAGCTTTTAGGGACTTCGATGCACTTTTACTTTTCTCTGTTTGATTGTGTGTGATTTGATGAATAATAAAAGATTTGTTTCTTTTGATAAATTGAAAATGAGGATGGGTAAACCCACAGAATAACCTGCCACTGTCTGTAGCTATCAGAAATTACGTGACATGAAGGCAGAAATATAGTCTGGACCAGCCATGGCTATATATATGTAGCGCACTTTCCCCCACCCCATGGGACATAAGGCGACTATGGTGCATGTGGTGCAATACCTGTGGCTCACAGGAGATCTGAGCCTCTGCTGCTGGGAGCCTGGGGTGTGTGTAAAGAATATACTAACAGCGCCTCCACCTGGGAAGGATCCTCACACAGTGGGATAGCCCCTCCCAAGACAATACAGTCAGTAATTGCACACAAGGTATCTGTAACAGTATTTACTGAACAGTAACTTATAACAACAACTATGCAACATAACATAACACACATAAAGTATAAAGAGCACCTAATCCAAACCCCCAGTGAATGTCCCAACAATACTTTGGGTGCTAGGCACCAATATTTTGATGTCCCTTTCCCCAGTTTCCAGCACACCCAAAGTGTATTGAGAAGCGCTCTCCAATTAACTGTTGGTGCACTTGTTGGGCTAGGTACCTGCACACCCGGGCGCGCTGTGTCCTGCGGTCCTGGGGTACATGGACCCAACGGTAATGATGACTCCGTTGCGTCCGTCCTCTCAGGGGAAAGTCTTCACGTGAGATGATAGGGTCCCAGTTCACCAAGGGCCAAGATGCCGCTGTGTTGTACAGGGCCGTGTCCCTATTCTATGGCCGGTCCCTGCAGCAACACAAGCTGAGGTGAGTAGGGGTCTAGCTGGGATATAATGGGGAAGCTCAGGTATAGTGCAGGAGTCATAGACCCCTGCACATACAACCCACCCTTTCCTGATCTTCTCTCTCACGCGAGCCTAACTCAAAAACTCACTAATTTACTAACTTACTAACTTACTAACTCCTAACTCACTAACTTACTAACTTTTAATTCACTAGCTTCTAAATTAATAACTTACTTACTTACTAAGCTACTAACTTATTCACTCCTAAGTTACTAACTTACTAACTCCTAGGTTACTAGTTTACGCCTAAATTACTAACTTACTCCTAATTCACTACTCATTCACTAACTGTCTCTCCCCCAACTGACTTAACTGTCCTCCCAACTGTCCTAACTGTCCCTCTCCTACAACTGTCAGCGCGAACTCCCTCGCGCTACAAACTGCCTATTCCCTATCTACCTAATTGCAGCCACCCTGTTGGCTAAGTCGCGCCACATCACTCTTTTCCCTAGAGGCTCATTGGACTTGTAGTCCCTGCGTGGAGCCTTCCCTGCAATGGCCGCAGCACCTGCACTTCTCTGTGCATGCGCGACCCACTGCGCATGCGCGGCCAATCACAATATGGCCGCCGCAAGTCCTTTTGCACATGCGCGAACCTCCGTGCATGCGTGATGGCCCACAAGGTGGCGGCACCCTTAGTGTTCGGACCGCCGCAGAGCCTCTGGAGAGCTCCATGCACGTTTGGCAACCTGCCCTGCACCCCCTAAGGCACGCGGCCCCTGCGCCAGCACCCGCACACCCCCACTACAGGCCAGAGGTAATGGGACACTGGGAGCCCAAGGCGACCGGGGCTACACACTCCAGTGGGGACCAGGGCTATATATATATATATATGTATATATATATAGTGCAGAATAAATTAGTTCTTCAGTATTAGGTGATACTTTTTTTATTTGGACTAACATTTTATGTCATAGGACAAGCTTTCGAGATTTTTCCTCTCTTCCTCAGGTCAGCGATACTGATATACAAAACCCTTTTTATATAGAGAGGAAAACTCTCGAAAGCTTGTCCTATGACATAAATTGTTAGTCCAAATAAAAAAAGTATCACCTAATACTGAAGAACTCATTTATTCTGCAGCACTATCGCAACTGGATTAACACGGCTATTTCCGTTTTATATATATATATATATATATATATATATATCTTGCAAGTAAGACGGACTGCTGCTTTGAAGGGAAAATTAGGAAGAATCAATGAGCACAAATGTTTTCGATAATTCCAAATAACTATTGACATGCAGTAGAAAAGTAAGTGATTGGAAAATCTGCTGTCTTGAGACACTGAATGTGTAATTAAGGTGAAACCAACCATTACCCTTTAACTAGTAACGCTCCATGTGATAGTTCTTCATAATGTTTTGCAGTTACATCGCTTGCAGCTAACTGAATAATGATGTAATCTATTTAATTCATCAAGTTGCAGTTTTGTGAGATCACAGCAGATTTGGATTCAGGAGCCACACAGTGGTTGCACTCTAGTTGGGTGAATGATAGATGATTTGTTTAAAATTTGGGTGAAATGAGAAAGAGAATCAATCCAATTGCCTAAAGAGTTATGTCAAATAACCCGGTAATTAGTTAGTTAGCATCAGTGGCACAAACTCCTTCTAGCCTGGTTAACAAGTCAGGAAAAAGACATTGTGCTTGCCAGCAGTAATTGGTGAAAACTGAGTGTGATCATTTTTCTCAAGTTTCTAATTTTACTACAATTCATGCTCATGTATAAGATAGAAGCTGCGTTAATATATAATGCAGGAGTACCCTGCTCAACACACAGGAGAGGGAAGGAAACCAAACAGTATATATGGGGTGGTGCTCACAAGGAAAAGGTAACAATAGACTAAGGGTATCATGCAGTAAGCGGCGAAAAAATGCATTCGCCATTTTAGGAATTCGCCATGTTTTTGGCGAGTTAAACTGTCTGTATGCTGTAAGGGGCGAATCCCTGGCGAATGAATTAGCCACCACCATTTGATGAAATGGCGTGTAACCGGTGGCGGGACGGCTGCCTGGCGAGAAACTGCCGAGAAGCCGTCCCCTGGCGAGATGTGTTTGCAGCAGAGAGAGATCCGCTGCTCTCCCGGCGCAAACATCAGCACAATAAAAATTATTTTTAAAACAACTTTTATTCATAGTGTACATGTGCAGGGGGTCTCCGGAGCTGAACCGCATTGGTTTCAGGTCGGGGGACCCCCTGCTCCCCGAGATACAGCCCCCTTTATGAGGTGCCGGTATCCCTCTGCATTTAAAGGTCCCGATCACGTGACCGCGGCATGTAAACAAAGCAGAGGGATACCGGCAACCCCTAAAGGGGCCTGTATCTCGGGGAGCAGGGGGTCCCCGGACCTAAAACAAAAACGTTTCTGCTCCAGAGACCCTCTGCACATCTACACTATGAGTAAAACACACATATCAATAAAGACTCGTTCCTTACCTTACAGGGTATCTGCTACGGTAGTGAAGCAGCATGAATATTTATTTAATAATACTGTACAGTGAGCAGGGGGTCCCCTGAGCTGAACCGCATCACTTTGTGGACCAGGGACCCCCTGCTTCCCGAGTTGCAGGCCCCGGTATGTGTGATCGGATGGGCAGTGTCGCCGCCATGTTTATAGCGTCCCATAGGCTATGTGCCTGCAACAAACATGGCGTCCACACTGTAACCGATGCCCCAAACCGGGGCCTGTAACTCGGGAAGCAGGGGGTCTCTGAGCCACAAATAAATGCGGTTCAGCTCAGGGGGCCCCCTGCTCCCGCACAATATTATTAAAAATACATTAATGCTGCTTCATTACCATAGCGGATAGCCGCTAAGGTAATGAAGGGGTTAAAACATAATAGCATGTTTATTGGGGACAAATGCCCCCAATAAACATAGCAGCAATACACAGCATACAATACAGTAATGGGCAACATTACTATTATCCACAAATGGATAATAGTGCAGTTGTCCATTTAAAATACATACTCAACATTAAAGACATTAAATACATATAGCACTCACCCATGTGCGGCTGCCACGATGAAAGCCATCCTCATCTTCATCCTGCCCATGCACCATCCGCTTCTGCAAAACAGACACAAGAATTAAAACATCCAATGTAATGTCTCTTAACCCCTTAATCACCATAGCGGTTATTAAGCGCTACAGTCATTAAGGGGTTAACCCACCATCACCCACATACCCTCCCCCACTAACCCCCCCAACCACCCTCACCCACTACCCACAGGGGAGTCCTACCAAATACCCTTGGGGCCAATACCCCCTCCCCCAGCACATACAGTACAATAATGTGCCAAATAACTATTATCCACATAGGGATAATACATTATTTGGCCATTATTAAACACATTAAATACCGTAATAAAGTAAAGAAAATTGTACTAACCTCATCAATAAGAAGGCTCCGTCGCCAGCATCATACTTGGGGTCCGTTGCCAAAATAATAAATAGCCAATGCATCACAATTACATTAACATACCAATGAACCCCTTAATCACCTTTTCGGGTACTAACCTCAAAGGTAATTAAGGGGTGAAGCCATCCTGCAATGGCAACACCACTTATGCATAACATCCTCAATGAATTAAAAAACAATTTACAACACAAAACTCATGTAATCATTTAATCTGAAGCCTCAAATGCCACTTGAAACATTGCTTTTACAGTGTATACATGTAGCATAACATGTAAACTACATGTACACGCTGCAAATCAATGTTAACAATACAGTAATCCAACTCAAATAGCCTGACATCACAAGAAGTATACTGTATTATGTCAGCAAATAAAGTCACCATCAATGAATTAACAGACATGAATTACATCCCTAAACAATTAAAATACCATCCATACCAATTACACAATTAACTATAGCTATCGTAACAGAGAACAAGTTCAAAACATACAAAAAAGGACACCAACAATTACAATATACTATAGCAAGCCTCTCCATAACCTACAGTACAGCATAAAGCCCAAAACTTACATCTCTCTAATAATAAAATACATTTAACACACATCTATGCATAGCAGCATAGCCACAATCATTTACAATACAGAAAATCAAGCTTTAACAACACTATCATTTCTTACCCTGTATGTTTATATCTCTCTAGACATACATACATACATACATACATACAGTGGCAAGAAATGATATGCATAAAAAAAATGAAGACATGAAAAAGCAAAAAAAAACACATTAACATTAAATACATTTCTTTATTTAACTTACCATTACTTGCCCCCACCGACTCCCGTTGATCAGCTTACTCACGAACCAATCCACGAACAGGAAGCCATAAAATAATAAAAATTAAAATAATAAAACACGACAATCCAGGGGTCTTCTAGTTGTAATCCATCTTCATCTGTATTCTTCTACCTTCTTCCGGGGTCTTCTTGCCGTCCGGTGCCACACCCTGGTCTTCTTTTTTCAGAGGAGGTCCTTCCTCCTCGGCGTCTGGCTTCAAAATGAGACGACATAGGCTTTTAAAGGCCTATGACGTCACATTTTCGTCATATGGTTCCCACGGCCCTGATTGGGCCGTGAAAACCATGTGTTTTGGCCGATGTAAAAAAAAATGATGACGTCACTTAAAGGCAATGACAGCACAGCCAATCAGAATGGCTTTGCTGCAATTGCCTTTAAGATGACGTCATGAAAAGACACATGGCTGGACTCACATGGTACGGCAGCCAATCAGAGCGTGGGAAGTCTATCCCTACTCTGATTGGTTCAAGTACCATGTGACAGAGGCTTTCAATGACGTCACATCCTTTCTCCCCCAAGCCTCTGTCACATGGTACTGGAACCAATTAGAGTAGGGATAGACTTCCCATGCTCTGATTGGCTGCCGTACCATGTGAGTCCGGCCATGTGTCTTTTCATGACTTCATCTTAATGTAATTGTTGGTGTCCTTTTTTGTATGTTTTTGAACTTGTTCTCTGTTACGATAGCTATAGTTAATTGTGTAATTGGTATGGATGGTATTTTAATTGTTTAGGGATGTAATTCATGTCTGTTAATTCATTGATGGTGACTTTATTTGCTGACATAATATACTTCTTGTGATGTCAGGCTATTTGAGTTGGATTACTGTATTGTTAACATTGATTTGCAGCGTGTACATGTAGTTTACATGTTATGCTACATGTATACACTGTAAAAGCAATGTTTTAAGTGGCAGTTGAGGCTTCAGATTGAATGATTACATGAGTTTTGTGTTGTAAATTGTTTTTTAATTCATTGAGGATGTTATGCATAAGTGGTGTTGCCATTGCAGGATGGCTTCACCCCTTAATTACCTTTGAGGTTAGTACCCAAAAAGGTGATTAGGGGGTTCATTGGTATGTTAATGTAATTGTGATGTACTGGCTATTTATTTATTATTTTGGCAACGGACCCCAAGTATGATGCTGGCGACGGAGCCTTCTTATTGATGAGGTTAGTACAATTTTCTTTACTTTATTACGGTATTTAATGTGTTTAATAATGGCCAAATAATGTATTATCCCTATGTGGATAATAGTTATTTGGCACATTATTGTACTGTATGTGCTGGGGAAGGGGGTATTGGCCCCAAGGGTATTTGGTAGGACTCCCCTGTGGGTAGTGGGTGAGGGTGGTTGGGGGGGTTAGTGGGGGAGGGTATGTGGGTGATGGTGGGTTAACCCCTTAATGACTGTAGCGGTTAATAACCGCTATGGTGATTAAGGGGTTAAGAGACATTACATTGGATGTTTTAATTCTTGTGTCTGTTTTGCAGAAGCGGATGGTGCATGGGCAGGATGAAGATGAGGATGGCCTTCATCATGGCAGCCGCACATTGGTGAGTGCTATATGTATTTAATGTCTTTATTGTTGTGTATGTATTTTAAATGGACAACTGCACTATTATCCATTTGTGGATAATAGTCATTGTGCCCATTACTATACTGTATGTTAGGGGGGTATAGGTGTTGTTGGGGTCATGTATGTATATATATATATATATATATATATATATATATATATATATATATATATATATATATATATATATATATATATATATATATATATATATATATTTATATATATATATATATATATATATATATATATTTATTTAGTTAGTGTGGGGCTGGTGTGTGTATTTTTTATTATTGTGGGTAGTTGGGGTGGGTGAAGGGGGTATTAGCCCCAACGGTGGTTGTTTAGGGCTTGCGGGTTGGTAGCGGGAGGCCTTAACCCCTTCATGACCGTAGCGGTATTAACTGCTATGGTCGTGAAGGGGTTAAGTGCACCCGCAACCCCCCTGCAAGCCCTAAACAAACAACAAGGGACAAATACCCACTTCACCCACCCCCGCTACCTACAATAAACCTGGCACGGCTCTTTAACACCCTCATTGCCTTAGCGGTTAACCACTAAGGTAATGAAGTGGGCTTAAAATGCATTTTTCCTGCCTCGGATGCATGCCGGGGGGCTCCGGTGCTGATATTAATGGTATCAGCTCCGGAGACCCCCGGCATCAATCCCAGCCAGGAAAAAGGCCTGATTTTTTCTAAGTGCCGATCCGCCACTCATCCGCTGCCTCTCAGCAGCAACTTGCCAACTTTTTCTTGCGTGGCTGATCCGCCAATAAAACGGTATTCTAGAGAGGCGAATAGCTCCGCTTAGCAACTCGCCTCTACTAGAATACAGGGTGGCTGAAAAAGTTTGATTTTTTGGCAAAAAGTGCCTTCTCGCCCCGCCACCGGCGAGAAAAAAAAAACCGCCACCAAAACTGGCGTTTTTTTTTAATCTCGCCACTTTCTCGCCCGTTACTGAATACGGATAGGCTTTTTTGGTGGAAAAGTGGCGAGAAGTGCCTTTTCGCCGCTTACTGCATGAACCCCTAAGGCAGAAAAGAATCCCTATAATGTGGCACAAAAGAAACAACCTAATTAAAACATAATTTTATTAAGTAACTTAAAATAAAAATGTTCGGAAACCACAAATACAGAACACAAACTCTTATAAAAACAATTAAAAAGAACCGAAGAGGTGTGGGGCTGGAGTGCTAGTATTGCAGTGTTATATATATATATATGTTACTAGCATAGGTGTATCACATAAATAGTGTGGGTGTTGCCTATATAGTATATCCTGGACAGACAAAGTATAGTCTAGATAGAAACTTATATAAACACCTTTTAGCCAAATGATGGGTGGGGATGAGCACTCAGAGTGCTGCCTGAATGAGCAATATCACTGCGGCAGACACAAAGGTGCTAATATACCCAAAGGAACCTAACCCAGCTATACAGGGTAAGGTACAAGAGGTTGCTAATTGCTAATCCAAATTAGCATATATGAGTCCCCACCTAAGAGCTGCGGGTGTAGAAGCTGAAACACTTAAGCTAAGGGAGCTGCCCTAGTTAGTATCACTCTGGCAGCCCCACTAAAGCTAGTTGTAGCTAAAAGAACTGGTAGCAGATGACAGGATTGGCATACCCTGAAGGTCTGAGTGCTGTTGCTGCCCACGGATGCAGTCTACGAAGCACTCAGACGGAACACAGGCCCACACCTCTCCGATGAGCCGACGTTACGTGATGGTGACGTCAGACGTACCCTACGTACGTTTCACTGTAACTGGCTTCATCGGGGGCGGGTTCCAGGAGCTCCTGTTAGGATTTTATGCACGAACGTTACTATGGTTAATAAACGCTGGCATCCTCTGATTTGTTGTATTTCCTCACCAATCACAGCGCTTCTATGGATGACGCTCCCCTACCAGAGGGAGAGGGGGAGAGAGAGAGGGAAAAACCTCCTAAGTGTGTCACTGGGGACGCCTCTCTGCGCTGGGTAATTATACTGAAAGTAAATGTAGTGCTGGAATATAAATAAACAATATCCATCAAAGTAAGCTGTGTGAATTCGATTAACCCCTACTCATATTCAGATCTCCCTAAAGACGGCACTGTGAATGGGCGCACACGCACACGCACACACCCACACACTAAATGAGGGCAATACAAACAAATGTTTAGATTTTAGACACCCAGGATTCCAGATAAATGCATAATAGTAGTAAATATTGCGAAGGCACAGAGTAAAAGATAATTAACAGTGAGCAAAAAACTGCAAATTGTTTTATCTCATTTAGGAGATACTGTAATATTTGAAATGTGAAAAGCTAATATGTCTCTTGTTAACATAGTCCTATAGAAAAGAGGATATCCACAGCACTTATGCTACACATACATTTAGTTTACAGTACATTTACTTTAGTACATGAAAAACAACAAAAGGAGCAATGTTTCATGCCCCACTGTCCCTATGTTAACATAATCTTAAAAAGGTGTCCATGTAGCTTTCATCAGCTTTATTAAGATATAAAGCAGTGAGTTTCAAACATCTTGGATTCTGATTATGAAGAATGCTAAAATGCTAAGAAACACTTTGGATCTGGAAACCGTTCTCTTTATTTCGCTTGTGTTCTAAAATGCGCATGTTGGTGTGTCTGATAGTTCTACCAACATATAGCAGTCCATAATTGAATCCTAACATATACATAACATACGTGGAACTGTAGTTAATAAAATGTTACATAGGAAAACCCTGACTGCTTATATTAAACAATTGGTATTGTCGGCGATATAATGCCCAGTAGTACAGATCTGCTTGTTGGGAAAACCAAATGTCTGAAAGATAAGTCTTTTATAAAGGTCCCAAAGTAAACTGGGGGACAGATAATGTTTCTTATAAACACCAGAAGGGCACTTCCGTCAATAAAGGGTCACACTGCAAAATACCCTGATATTTCTTTAAAATTGACGTACAGCTGTAGCAAGCATTAATGTTTTCGGCACGCGGGGGAAATGACCATGACGGCCCTGGGCCAGAGGATTATCGCTGTGAGGGTCCGATCTGGAAGCATGGACCCCTGCGTAGCGTTATCTCAGAAACTGCGGCTTTAAGTGGTTTGACCCGCGGCTCCGGAGATGATATTGTTTTTGCTACATCTGTAACCTTTGGCGATTAACAGTTCTACTGGTATTTAGTAGGAATGGAAATTATCTTTAAGGGTCACATTTCCTTTGGAAGTGAAACTTCTTTAGTGGCACCTATTCTGATGGGGCAAAACTGGAGAGATGGAGACGAAATTTGAAACGGAAGTGACGTGACGTCACGTTTCCCCCTCCCCCCCACGCCTGCTATGACATGCAGCGGCAGCGAAAGCCGCCGGCACCGCTCCTAACGGCCGCTGTTACCCCCACACGTCCCCTGCCATGGGTATACCAAGATGGCTGGCGCAGAGCTTCTGGTGCTGTGGGTGTGGGTGTAGTAAGATGGCAGAAGCCCCGCAAGTCCTCCGGCTGTGAGAGGAGGATCCGCTGCTCAGCCTCCCTCCTCCCTCTTCTCTACCTCCGCTTCCCCTTCTCTGTGTCCTGCTGACTGAGCGCCACCAGGGCCGGAGGAGGAGAGGAGCCCCGGGATCATGGAGGGTAACCGGGACGATATCGCCGCCGGCGCCGTTCCTAACGGCCGCCAATTCCCCCCACACGCCCGCAGCGCTATCAGCATACACGGGAAGCGGGGGGTTAGAGCTTGCCGCTTCCCACGCAGCACAGCCTGAGGGGGGGCCCTCTTAAGCACAGTATCTGCCCCTCACATACGCCCGGCCTGTACAAAATAAATGTCCCTTATACATTAGTAACCACTATACACGTGTCAGCTAATTACAACCATTGCCCCCATCACACAAATTGCCCCTTCGCCCGCATTACTTCCCTACCAGCATCCTCAGTTTGCCCCTTTAAAGTTTCTGACCCCTCAACATGCACCTCACACACAATTGCCCCCATGATTAATGATTCTCAGTAATATGCTGCATTTGCCTTCTCTCCCCCCTAGTATCCGCCCCTTCACACACAGCAATTGCCCCCTGCCCATTACACTGCCTTGCATGCACCCATCTATTGCCCTATGCCATTGATATCAGGTTTCCCTTACACAACAATTTCCCCCTGGCACGCATTAATTACCCCCTGACACGCATTAATTACCCCCTGACACGCATTAATTTCCCGGGTACTCACAGTTCCCGATATCTGATATGAACACGGCCAGGCCCCGCATCCCATCCCCATTGGACACGGCCGGCACCTTCTTCACACCCGAGGACAACCTGTACAGCCCAGCAGCAGCCGCCGAGTCCGGGGTCCTGCGTGCACGCAACCCCAGCGTTTGTCTCCCCGGCTGTGTATGTGTGTAACGTATGAATGTATGTGTCTCCGGGCCTGGTGCGGCCACGTCTCCTGGGAGGGGAGGGGGGAAGGGGGGAGAGAGAGAGTCAGGAGACTCAGACATAGCCCCTGTGGATCCGCAGCTCCGCCGGGGGTGGGGGGAGTCAGGACAGATGGGGCAGGACACAGAAAGAGAGACACACATACACTGACAGACACACATATACACACATACACACATTGACTGACACATACACACATTGACTGACACATACACACACACACTGACTGACACACATACACACACACTGACTGACACACATACACACACACACTGACTGACACACATACACACACACAGACACACAGACACACACACACACTGACTGACACACATACACACACACACTGACTGACACACACACACACTGGCTGACTGACACACATACACGCACACTGACACACATACACACGCATGCACACTGACTGACACGCATACACACGCACGCACACTGACTGACACAGTACGCACTGACTGACACACATACACACACACACACTGACTGACACACATACACACACACACTGACTGACACACATACATACACACTGACACACATATAAGCACACTGACACACATACACACGCATGCACACTGACACACTGACACACGCACGCACACTGACACACGCACGCACACTCTGACACACACACACATTGACTGACACACACACCCCAGTGATGCGCCGAACACCGCCCAATAAACATTACCCCGCCAATCAAATGTACTCATGCTCTAAGCAGTAATAATATTATTGTTACTTTATATGTTGCTGACAACACACAAAGAAGTTTCACTTACTATGCGCGTGCACAGCACACACAGCTTTTTTTTTTCTAATAGTAAAGGTTTCCTATTACGATGTTTAGCTTTATCTAGAGCCGAACCTATTATGTGCAAGGAATATTCTTTATCAAGAAATTAATGTCTCAATAATGTAGACTGTATATCAAAACAACTATCAATGGAACAGTTTCTGCATATTTGTCTGAACTGTGTATATCAAATGAAAAATCAAACCATTGAATCTGAAGATGAGCATTCTAGGTACTGGCTAGAACTTACTTTTGATTAGAACATGAAATATTTAAACTGCTTGACTCAGAGTTTGAATTGAATTGAATGTTGAATCTGCGATGTTTCGAATTCAAACCTGAGAATGTGCCCATGCATTTTTAGTCATGCCACAGCAGGAAGAATTGAGGTCTTTATCCCAGCAAGAGCATTTAAAAACAAATAATGCCCTGTTTCTTAAGGGAGTTTTACTGTTCTAGGCTACATTTGTTTCACTGATATTCATTTTAATGCTACCTTTCATATAATATAAGCAGCTGTGACTGGTTCACATTTCTGGTCATGACAATACTTTAATTTAGATCCACCAGTAAAATTCATTTCTGAATATTCTAAAGTTTTAGGGAATGATGTTCAGTATGAAGACAAAGATGGAGCAATATTGATGCAAATTGCGTGATTTTAATCTCACATCTCTCTGCATCAATGTACTTTGCTTCACGTTTTGCACTGTATGTGTCACTTGCAATTTGTGGCAGCTGCCAATAGAAACATAAGGAGACGTATAGTATTAAACTGCGGTTCTATGTGCGTGAGGTTTTTTTTCCTAGCAAGTTGTGTCAAATTTTAAGAAACAGTATCTTACAGTTGACGTACTTGCAAACAGAAAATTAGTCAAAAACAAACTTGAGTTTGCACTTTCTGGCACTCAAAGGGAGGGTACAGTGAGGTAGGACTTCATTTATATTTGAGCTTTAAGTAATATATTACAAGTTTTATACAGTTGTTTTTACATGCAGGAATGTTCCTAAGTGCACTTAGTGGTAAGTGCTAATACTATTGTGACATTAAAAAATTCAGCAGGAAGCTATATATTGACTTCCATAGGCATATCAACTTAGAGTCCAATTCAAGTATCAACAATAACAAAACAAACAAAAAAACGCTTACTGTGAGCTTTGACAATGTTCATTAGGTAATACATGAAAAATTGTGGATTAAACAAATGATGAATATCCTACCCATTCCATAAAAATAGTGTGACCTACAGTACGAGGCAGGATTATGGAGCATGTACCTTACTTAAAAAATAAAAAAGAAAGAAAACATATCCCAAAATGATGCTATTCATGAAATAGGACACATAATCAAGGTCACCAAAATATACCTTCTAATTTCATATTACCACAAATGACATGAATGTTAACATTTACCATTCTATGTATTGTCTTGCTCTGAAGAAGAAAAAAATTTTTGTTCATGTTTTTAAACTGT
This sequence comes from Ascaphus truei, assembly GCF_040206685.1. Lineage (NCBI taxonomy): Eukaryota > Metazoa > Chordata > Amphibia > Anura > Ascaphidae > Ascaphus > Ascaphus truei. The sequence goes on from NC_134485.1 coordinate 392,706,811, forward strand.
TTTTTTTTTCTGGTGGCTGAATATTCCTTAGTGATTTGTTGAACTGTACTTTGAGAAAGAAAACTGAATGACAGTAGAGTGTTTGTCAGGATCTGATATATTATTGAATTAGATGTTTACATATCGCATGCATTGGTATTTCACTATTTAAGGGACACGGTACTGACCAAACTCAAGATTGGTACTTTTTAGTCATGAGAAGAGGATGGGTGCATACTGCATTTTATAAAGAGAAAAACTTTGGAGAATTACATGTCAGGCCCTTTAATGAGGTTTTAACTCATTACCACTCCTGTGTATTTGAACTTTAAATATTTACAGTATTGTCTTTATGATGTTATTCATATACTGTTGGTAGATTTGCACATGTATGACTACATGCATTTTCTTTTAATAACGAGGAGTCCCTATGAAAATTTGTAATGTTGATTTTTGAGCTGGACATACCTGTGACTTAAAACTGCTCATATGTGACTGACATGCATTGGCATAGAAATACAGAATCCACAACTGTAGTTAAAGAACATGAATATTTATATTTCAAGATAGTTTTAGATGTGTACTTGTGTACGTGTGTGTGTATGTATAAATATATATATATATATATATATATATATATATATATATATATATATATATATATATATATATATATATACAATGAGGGTCTGCGCTTGTGTGTGGAAAACCAGAAATATAGGATATATACAATTGAATTAACTGATTAAAAATCATAAATATATAAACATATTATTAATAAATCAATATAATGAATACTACTATAATAAATCCTGAATAGTGAAATCAATTCATATACCAAAAGTGCACTGTGATGTCTGATATAGAAAAAAAAACTAAAACATACAATTATACAAAAAAATATGTGTGGTGCTGTGAACTTTGCCTTAATCAGACTTCTTCAGGGGAGGGGACTTCTGAAGAAGTCTGTTAATCAGATGAAACGCGTAGGGAAGGTGTGCAGTGGACTTTTCAACGCTTGCAATTGAACTGCTGAGTATCTATACCGGTCCGGTATTAAGAACGGTTCCCGTGACGTCATCCGCTGGTCCGCGACTTCAACCGTCCCCGGTGGGAACTAAAAAGCAACTGGTTGGTGTGCACCGGGGGAGAGACCATCGTGGAGTGCCTGATTCGTCAGTTCCTGCAGGCAGTGAACAACGGAGGCAGCAATCTGTTCCAGTGGAGCCACGGAGGGACTTCAACAGCAAAGCAGCGTTTCCTGGTCCTAGGAGCATGAGTATTACTCATACAATGCTTTTAATTGTTTTATGTTTGTGAGTTCATTTTTATTGAGATTTTTGGGAATTAAATATATCGATTTTTGCACAGTAATGCACTAGGATTTGGCGCTTTTTTTTCTTATATTTTTATATATATATATATATATATATAGTTAGAGATAGAACAATGGTGCTCACAGTGCTGTATGTGTGCTTCTATGGAAGGGGAGAACACTGGGTATTAAGGCATCATAGATTATGTACTCAGTCCATAAAGATGGGGTGGGGGGCACCAGAAAGCCCTGAAGGTTGGGGAAGCAGCCCTAGGGCAACCTCCTTCACCTCATTGGGATAGCCCCCTATTTTTTAGGTACTCACTCCTTGTAGCCTCCAGAGTCTCCCTTCCAATGCGTGCCGCCGTGTGGTTCAAATGCAGAGATATGGTTGTGTAGCGCACAGCATCCAAAAACGAAGGCAGGTCTGGCGAAAACTTTCTTTATTTGAAGCAAGGCATAAAAAGAGGGACGCAGTCCTTCAACGCGTTTCGTGCAAAGCACTTTGTCAAGAAGTGCCTTTACACGATATACAGCCACTTAAATACAGGAGATCGCTCAACTCTCGCGAGATGCGATGACATCATCAGACCGCTATTAACCAATGAGACAACCATACCCCGCGCATGCGCGACGAGATCGAGCCCTGCACAACAACAATCACGGCAAACCATCTGTCTCACTGCAGTTGCGTGTATCTCAGCTGGTAGACACACCGCTAATCAGGAGACCAGCCCTGGCTGCTTAAACCGTGCATACCGGACCCTCCGCCCCGCGCATGCGCAAATAGGTGCTCTCAAATGCCTTCCCTATTGATGAATCAACGCATACGAGCCGCCAAAAATAATATGGCATACTCACATACATCGTCCCACCAAGAGAGGCAATAACCAATTAATACAATACATATATAAAAAAACGATCTATTTCTACACATACTGCGATGAGTTCGGCCATCAATGTAACCATATATCAAAACATGAAATATAAATTTTTATTATCTATAAATAAAACTAAACTAAACTTAAATATGACCTTAAAATAAAAAGTATACTGCTATACTCATGTAAAAACAAATGTGCTCCCTACTGATGACTGATGATCATTGTATCTAAATAAAGCAGTACTTGAATATTAATGTTTTACTGTTGTGGAGAACCCAATAGGAAAAAACATGAGTGACAATAGAGAGCATCTATTCACACAATTATATACATGAAGCATTAGTATGAATTATTATGCTATGAGGTAACAACAATATAATACACTTGGTTGTTATATATTCGTGCCTGTTTTTGAGCAAATATTTTTCCCCATATTGGATATTTTATGTCATTAGTATAGTTAATAACAGTTTTTATCCCCATCTAATCAAGTGTTTATTCACAAAAGAATACTAAATCACTTATGCAGATTATTTTAAGTCCACATTGAATATTTCAATATATCAAGATGTGAAATAAGTTTACACTTCAATATATCAAGTTATCAAGAGATCAGGTCGGTTCCCATGGACAATTATCAGATTAATATAATATTCATTAGTATACTCAACAATTTTTATATACATATGGACAACAACCATCTCTGCCCTAACATTCATACTTATTTTAAGAAATGGTTTATTGTCCACTCCACATTGATTCCCTCCGGGAACCTTGTTCTGAGTGTAAAAATCCAAAAGGACTCTCTACAATTCAGAGTATTGAGAATATCACCCCCTCTCTCTGGTTTTTTAACTTTCTCTAGACCCATGAACGAAAAGTTCCTAATGCTGCCCTTGCTGCATAGTGTAAAGTGCTTTGATACAGGATGTTCCAGATCCCCTTTACGAATTAGTCTACAATGTTCTTGCATTCTTATTTTCAGAGCTCTCGTAGTTCTACCAACATATCTCTTCCCACAGCCACAACTAATTAGGTACACTACAAAGTTTGTATTGCAATTAATATAGCTCCAAATGTTGTATTTTTTATGTGGACTGTGGGAAAAGAAATGTTGCGAGGGCCTCATGAACTGACACATGTTGCAGCTATTGCATCTATAGGAGCCTTTGGTCATGAACCGGTCAGGTTCACCCACCTTGGTGGATATGACACTTGGTGAAATAAATGCGGCTAGTGTCTTGGCTCGCCTGTATACACATTTCGGGCCCGAGTTCGTGTACTCACTTAGAATGGGATCCATTCGTAATAATTCCCAATGTTTGTTAATGATCTCTCGAACCTGACCACTTGATCTATTAAATTGAGATATAAATAGGGGGCACACCTTATCACTTTGGTGAATTGTGTTCTTCCCCCTTTGTTCGTTCCTCACTCTGGACCCAGGGGGCAAAATAGTTTTTCTATCAATTTTCATTACCTCTTGTACAGTTGATTGGAGGGTCTCCTGATCATACCCTCTTTCTATGAACTTTTTGGTCAGCACCTCAGACTGGGCCCTGAAATCACTCATCGAAGAGCAATTCCTTCGTAGTCTGAGGTACTGACCTTTGGGTATTCCTTTGACCACTGATCTGGGGTGGCAGCTGTCCGCTCTCAGAAATGAATTTCTCGAGTTCGTTTTTGTGTATACATCCGATTGTATTGTATTTTCTATATCTATATAAAATAGAATGTCAAGGTAGCTGATATGTTGTGCGTGATAATTTATTGTGAAGTGAATATCTAATGTGTTGTTATTAATATGATTGAAAAATTCTAATAGTGTTTCTGTGCTCCCGTGCCAAATAAAAATAAGGTCATCAATGAAACGTTTATAGAAAATAATATGGTGTCTAAACAGATTGGTGCTATTATAAATGAAAGTGTGCTCCCACCATCCCATAAACAAGTTGGCATAGGAGGGGGCAAAACTTGTCCCCATTGCCGTCCCCCGAAGTTGCAAATAAAACTTGTGCTCAAAAAGAAAATAATTGTGTGTGAGAAGAAAAAGTATAGATTCCATAATAAATGTAGTCATTGGTAAGGAGCTACCTGGACATTCTATAAAGTGTCGGACAGCCGCCAAGCCCAGATCGTGTTGTATAATCGAGTAGAGGGAGACCACATCCATAGTCACCCACAGGTAATCTTTATTCCAAGAAATATCTTGCATTTTGGTAAGTAAGTCCCCTGAGTCAAGAATGTGGGACGGCAAGGTCCTCACAAAAGGCTGCAGATAGGAATTGACATACCGAGACAGACCATCTCCCAAAGATCCAATACTAGAGACAATCGGTCGACCATATATATTGTGTGTATATATATATATATATATATTGTGACAAACGGCTTACTCCGGGGCTCCGTCGTTTGTCCGGGACTGTTTAGAACACGGTCTTTTAGGGTAGGTTAAATGATGAGGCGTCACGTACTGTTCCTTTAAACAGGCTATGCCTGGTTTATTCAGTCCCAGGCACTGAGACTGCCACAGTGCATACAACAGAAAACAGATCAAAACAAAAGCTGCTCACCTGAGCGATAACTTAACTTAGATATCCCTGACTCAGGGTTGGAAGTGGCTTTTCCACTTCCAACATCAAAACACGGTACTTTTGCAGTCTTACACAAATGAACAGAAAGATTGAACCTGTTTGGGGAAGAGGCTTCTCCCCTCTGTAGTTCAGCAGCCTTCCAGCCTCCTGGCTCTTGTGGGGAGACCAGAGCAAACAGGAAATCAGTCTTTCATACCTGATTCCTAATTAGCATGACAGGTGACAGAAATCAGGCAGCAGACAAACTCTGGTCTGGATCTCTCATCCCTCAGTTCCAGCGCTTGCCAAACTGTGGGATGGAGTGTATGTATTATAAGGCTGCACTCCCAGGCCAAACAGGATAGAAACTGTCTAGTATCCTGGGAGCCCTATATACGGAATTTATTACCATCCCCTGGTTTCTGTCACATATCCTCCCCCCCAGCTCAGACCTCGAGGGATGAGCGACCATGGATATTAGGGAGTGCATCCTTGACAACCCGTCAGCATTGCCATGTTTGTGCCCTGACCTGTGTTCCACAGAAAATTTAAAGGGTTGTAGGCTTAGGAACCACCTGGTCACTCTAGCATTCTTTTCCCTGTTTTGACACATCCAGGTAAGGGGTGCATGATCTGTGACCAACCGGAATTTTCTCCCCAACAGGTAGTATTTGAGCGTCTCTACAGCCCACTTTATTGCGAGACACTCTTTCTCTACTATGGAGTAATTTTTCTCCTGGGGATTTAGTTTCCTACTTAAATAAAGGATGGGGTGCTCCTCACCTTGAGACTCCTGGGAGAGTACCGCCCCCAGCCCTACCTCAGATGCGTCGGTTTGGACTACGAACTCTTTGGAGAAGTCAGGTGTGACCAACACTGGTTGGGCACAGAGAGCTTCTTTCAGGCTTCTAAAGGCCTGTTCGGTTTCGGGGGACCACTTTACCATTAGCGGTCCTCTTGCTTTTGTGAGGTCAGTTAGTGGGGTTGCCTTAGTTGCAAAATTGGGAATAAACCTTCTATAGTACCCAATTAACCCCAAAAAGGTCCTTACTTGTTTTTTTGTAACTGGCCTTGGCCAATTTTGTATCGCCTCCACTTTGAGTGTTTGGGGTTTGAGTAAACCTCTGCCAATAGAATATCCCAGATACTTGGCCTCCTCCAGACCAATAGTGCATTTAGCGGGGTTAGCAGTTAGTCCAGCAGACCGGACTGCGTCAAGCACAGCTTGGACCTTTGGAAGGTGGGATTGCCAATCTTCACTATGGATTACCACATCATCCAGGTAGGCGGCAGCATACCGAGCATGTGGTTTTAAAATTTTATCCATCATTCTTTGGAATGTGGCGGGAGCTCCATGTAAGCCAAAAGGCAACACCTTATACTGAAAGAGGCCGTCTGGGGTTGAGAAGGCTGTCTTTTCTTTTGCCCTTTCTGTGAGGGGAACCTGCCAGTACCCTTTTGTTAGGTCTAGGGTTGTGAGATATCGGGCTTTGCCCAGTCTCTCTACAAGTTCATCTACCCTGGGCATAGGATAAGTATCAAATTTTGACACCGCGTTTAGTTTCCGGTAGTCATTACAAAACCTTGTTGTACCATCTGGCTTTGGGACTAAGACTATAGGGCTGTTCCACCCACTTTGGGATTCCTCAATTACACCTAGTTTTAGCATTTTTTTAACCTCTAAACTTATAGCCTTTCTTTTGGCCTCTGGGATTCGGTACGGTTTAAGGTTAACTCGGACCCCCGGTTCAGAGACTAGGTCATGTTCAATTACGCTAGTTCTACCTGGCCGTATAGAGAAGATTTCTTTGTTTCTTTTCACTAAATTCTGAACCTCTCGTTTCTGATGAACAGACAGGGTTTCAGCTATGCTAACCTCTGGGTCAGTTTCTTGATTCTCTGACGGACCTGGGGGTACTAGGGTTAACAAGACTTCTCTATCTTTCCAGGGCTTGAGTAGGTTTATATGGTAAATTTGCTCAGGTTTCCTCCTACCTGGCTGTCTTACCTTATAATTTACTTCTCCCACTCTTTCCAAGACCTCATATGGCCCATGCCATTTAGCAAGGAATTTACTCTCCACGGTGGGAACCAGAACTAGTACCCTATCACCTGGAGAAAAAATTCTGACCCTAGCACCCTTATTATATGTATTCCTCTGTGCTTCTTGAGCTTTCTCCATGTGTTCCCTCACTATGGGTAGGACTGCAGCAATGCGGTCCTGCATCTGGGCAACATGCTCTATTACACTTCTGTAAGGGGTAACCTCGTGTTCCCAAGTCTCTTTGGCTATATCCAGTAAGCCCCTTGGGTGTCGGCCATACAATAGTTCAAACGGGGAGAAGCCTGTGGATGATTGGGGAACTTCCCTAATGGCAAATAACAGGTACGGTAACAAACAATCCCAGTTTTTCCCATCTTTATCAACCGCCCGCCGTAACATGCTCTTTAAGGTTTTATTGAACCTTTCCACTAAACCATCTGTTTGTGGATGATAGACTGAGGTTCTGAGATGCTTGATTTTTAGGAGTTTACATAGCTCTTTCGTTACTTGGGACATAAATGGTGTTCCCTGGTCAGATAGAATCTCTTTAGGAATCCCGACCCGGGAAAACAGAACTACTAACTCTTTTGCTATGTTTTTAGCTGAGGTGCTACGTAGGGGAACTGCCTCCGGATATCGGGTGGCATAATCTAATATTACCAATATATGCTGATGTCCCCTAGCAGACTTTATTAGGGGTCCTACTAGATCCATAGCAATCCGGTCAAATGGTACCTCTATTATGGGAAGGGGTACCAATGGGCTGCGGTACGCCTTGAACGGGGCGGTGATCTGACATTCTGGGCATGAGGAACAATAATTCGTAATTTCTGCCAGAACCCCAGGCCAATAGAAGCTTCGGAGAACCTTTTCTTTTGTCTTTTCCACCCCTAGGTGTCCCCCCAATGGATGACTATGTGCGAGGTGTAATACTACATTACGGAATGTCCGTGGTACCAACAATTGTTTAGTTGTAACTGATTTCCTTTTATCAACCCGATATACTAGGTCGTTCTCTACCTCGAAGTAGGGGTAAGCAAGTGACCTATCTGGTTGGCCAGGAGTACTATTCTGGTCCCGTATATTTCCCCTTGCTACCGCTAATGTGGGGTCCTCCCACTGGGCCTTCTTAAAACTCCCAGGACTGACCTCTAGGTCAGCGAGGGTCTTATCCGGTTCTGGGGTGGTAAGTGTCTGCTCAACATCTTGATTTGGGGTATTCCCTACCAAAGTAGTGATGGGGAAGGGAATTTTACAGCACTCCTCCTTTTCCCCCTTCTTATTTGGGCCCTCGTCAACCTCCATTTCTGAAAAAGGGAAAGGATTTGTTTCTTCTAATACTTCGTTATGGTCCGCTATTGAACTCTGGGCGCTATTCTGAGCGGGGGACCACATTTTTAGAAAATGGGGAAAGTCGGTCCCTATTAACACATCATGTGCCAGTTTGGGTACAATACCCACCTTGAAATCTAAAGAACCAAACTCTGTTTCAAAAAAAACATCAACAGTGGAATATTCATGATTATCCCCATGTATACAACAAATTGCCACTCTTTGTGAACTGTTTCCCTGTTTCTTCTTAATGGGCAAGAGGTATTCGGACACTAGTGTGACCATGCTCCCAGAGTCAAGAAGTGCCCGAACCCTCTTACCATTAACCTTTACAAATGCCCACAGATGGTTATTCAAGGGGTCCTCTGGGCTAGGGCCCATACATTGGGACAACAGCGAATAAGGTTCCACGCTGTTGCATTGCATGGGCTCATCATTTAGTGGGCAGATTTTTGCTGTGTGGCCCCTCTCATGACAATTTACACATTTAGGTACATAGTCTGTGTCCCACTTAGAGCCTTTTCCCGGCTCCCCATGTTGGCTATTGCCCTTAGTGTGCGAACCACTGTTGCTGGTGCTGCGTGAAGGTGGTCGCCGCTCTTCAGCGCCCCTTAACCCCGGTACCCTTTTACCGTCTCTGGAAGAGTCCTGGAACCTCGGGTAGTGGGGTTGCTCCACGACTGTGGGTTGCGGGTGCTCTTCTGCTGCATTGTACCTTTCTACGAGGGCCACAAGCTCATCCGCATTGTGGGGGTCACTCCGACTGACCCAACGGCGTAAGGCAGAGGGAAGTTTCCTCAAGAACTGGTCCATGACCAACCGTTCCACGATGTGGCTGGCTGAGTTGATCTCGGGTTGTAGCCACTTCCGGGCGAGGTGGATGAGGTCATACATCTGGCTTCGGGTGGCTTTATCCATCGTGAAGGACCATGCGTGAAACCTTTGGGCGCGAAC